>NC_050479.2:1382659-1507659 GCF_012460135.2 Molothrus ater | reverse complement strand
GCTCCCCTTGGGCAGGTAAATCAAGAGCTCCCAGGGGATGGAGCCTGTGCCCACCCTCCAAAATCCCCTGCCCAGGCACAACCTGACTCATTTCCCCATTAAGAAAGAGTTTTTTTGCTCACTGGCAGGGACAGAAAACCTTTAAAATTTTTTTTTTCTCCCCTCCAAACCGGAAAGAATGATTAAAAATGCACAAAAATGGTCAGGGGAATTCCAATGGCAGGGCCAATGTCACTCGGGGTGGGTGACTGAACTCTGCCCTCAGCAGCACAACACTCCTCTAAAAGCTGCAAAATCGAGCACCTCAAACCACATCTTCCTGCCCTCCCAGGGGGATGTCAGGTTAGTGTCTTTTAACAGGAAAAAGATTCATCATTATTATTTTGTTGTGCATGTGACGCTTCCGGGGGAGCTCGTGGTGGTTGCAGTTATTTTCCATGCAAACGTTGTAAGAGGGGGAGAAAGCCATAACCAGGTGCCTGTGGACTTTAAAAACTAATCTAAATTCTTTTAAGATGCTGCAGGACACCTGAAAAAAAATTAATTAAAGGGTGAGCTGGCTGGGGGAATAAACACTGACTGCAAATCTTTAACTAGGAAAGGTGATGTGGGTCCACCTGGATTTTCTTAGAGATTATTTGATTTGTTAATTTGTTTTATGAGGTTGGCCGTGAAATGTCAAAGGTAAAAAGAAGTGTTTTGGGAAGCTCTGGGGATAACAGACACGGGGTAGGTGGTGCCAGGAGCTGAGTGTCACCATCTCCCACCCTGGCAGGGGAGCAGGCAGAACGTGGCCCTGAGGCTCAGGGGATTTGGGATCTATTTTCAGCTCTGCTTTGGACCTGCTGATTGGCTTCTAATTATTCCACACCTCAGTTCCCCCATCTGCAAAAAAAAAGCAAGATACCAGCATCCTTTATAAATAGCTCTCAATTCTGTTGATGAAACACAGTTTATTAATAGCAGTGGTACCTTCTCACACACGCTGCTGAGGGGGAAAAAAAAAATCGTTGTAAATTCACAAATGTCACTCAAATGATGGAAATGTGCAAGTGGCTCTGGAGGAAATAAAGCAGAGGAGGAGCACCAGGCCTGGTTAGATATTAGGGCTCCAGTTTGTTCATTGCCACAAGAGGGAAGCCAACACTAATAAAATAACTTTATTTGTGCATTAACTGTGTTATTGTGGAGGGGTTTACCCGTTTCAAGGCTGTTGTTTGTCCTCTTTCCTCATGGCAAACTTGCACTTGATCATATGTCAAAAGCCAGAGAACATTATTCCACATTCCCTTTGGTCAATGTCCTGTGAAATGAATTTCATGGATTTGCCTGTTTGAATGGCAAACCCATAAACCTGAAACAGAAAGTTGGGAACGAAACGGAGCCGGCTGCTCTTGGAGTGAATTTTAAAAAAGGCCTCGTACAAGTAAGGGGAAGTTTGGTGGATGTGGGGCTTGAAAAAACAAAGGTGGTGTTTCCCCTTCTGTGGGTGAGCATGAGAAACTAAAGACTAATCACAGGCAGAGGTATTTTTAGGAGTTTTTACACCACAGCAGTGACAAATTAATTCAGGAGGTCTTCTGACTCTTGTTCACAACGTGTGTGAGCATCTTCTCTGTGGATTCATTACAGCAAAGCTGCTCTCACTGCCTGCTGAGACCACGGGATCTGCAGATTTGGGGGATTTCTGGGGCAGGGAGGAACCTGTGAGAGTCACCCTGGCTGGGGTCACACGTTGGTGGCATAACCCTGGTGGGTCAGGATTTGTTGTCACATCTCCACCTCGGGCTTTTGGGAAGGGCTGAAAGCAGGGCTTGGGCAAGGAGAGGTTTTTAAAACACTTCCTGTGGAACTGAACAAAAAATCATCACCCAAATTCCTTTGGTGGATCGTTTCCTGGCTGTCCCCTGGATCTCTGTGAGATGGGAACATTTGAGAGTCTCTGTTCAGGTTTCTGCAGAGCTCTGGGACATTTTTGTCCCTCTCAGAGTGGTCAGGCCTTGGGCTGAGCTGCCCAGGGAGGTTTGGAGTCCCTGGAATTGTCCCAGAGGAGTCTGGATGTGGCCCTTGGGGACAGGGATTGGGGTGATGCTGGTGGGGCTGGGGTGGTACTGGGTGATCCTGAAGGGTTTTCCCAGCCTTGATCCTGGGATTCTGAGAAGATCCAACCTTCAGGGCAGGTTGGATCAGTCACAGCTCTCTGATGCTCAGCCTGGAGCGAAGGAGGCTCAGGGGGGACCTCAGTGCTCTGCACAGCTCCTGCCAGGAGGGGCAGGGAAAGGAGGAGAGGAAATGGCCTCAAATGGCACCAGGGCAGGCTCAGGTTGGAGATTGGGACAGAAAATTTCCCTGGCAGAGTGGTCAGGCCTTGGGCTGAGCTGCCCAGGGAGGTTTGGAGTCACTGAATTGTCCCAGAGCAGTCTGGATGTGGCCCTGGGGACAGGGATTGGGGTGATGCTGGTGGCACTGGGGTGGCACTGGGTGATCCTGGAGGTCCCTTCCCACCCTGGTGATCCTGGGATTGCTGGCAGTGCTCAGAGATCATAATTCCTGGTGTTTGGAAGTCAGGATTTTTGAGGAATGGCAGAAAAGGGAAGCCCAAGCAGTGCAGAACATCACCTCAGGTGAGGTTTCCTGTGAGGACCCGAGGATGTTCCCTGCAAGGGCAGAGAGGGAATCAGGGCAAGGTTGGGGAAGTCACAGACAGGGATTGCAGTCCCCAAAGGACATTTGCATAACAAGCTGCTTTGTTAATTCTTTTTTAATATCCTTTAGGAACATTTTGGATGTTTTGTTTCTCCTCCCCTTCACAGCAGGCAGAACTCAAACTGCTGCCCTAAAGAATCTGAATTGAGGAGGAATTCCTCCTCAGTTCCTCAGAGGAACTGTCAGGCTGAGAAAGGGAAACAGGCAGAAATATTCCCCACGTCCAGGTGGGCAGCTCCCCCTCCCACACTGCTCAGGAATTCCCACCCTCCCATCCCTTCCCCTTCCCCTGGGATGCTGTTTCAGGCCCCAGTCCCCGTGGATGTGTTTAACTCTGAGGACGTGAGCAGTCACACTGGGCAGATTCACATGACTCCAGCCATGCCCTGGCATAGGGATCTCCTGAATGAAGGGCATGGCAGGAAATGGCCAGGTTAAAAATAATGCCTGGGTTTTGTCCCTGCTGCAATGCCTCTGACACCAGTGGAATTGTACAGGCCTGAACGGGCTCCAGCTCCCTCACCTGCCAGTTTCCATTGCTGTGTTTATGGAGGGATAAAAGCCAGGCCTGTGCCTGGCTGGGGGGAATTCAGGATCCTTTGTGTCCTTCAGGACAGGGCTGTGCCCCTGGAGCTCCAGCAGAGCTGTGTTCCCCCTGTCCCCATAGCCCAGGCAGTGCCACAGGGGTGGCTGGGGTGACAATCAGAGCAGGTCTGGCCTGTCCTGCCACTCCCCTGTGGCCTTCTCGTGGGACAGGAGCCCCTCTTGTCCTGCTTGGGCTCTTGGCTGCTCCTCTTGGTGTCCTGCACCGGTTTCACACAGCTGGGAGGTGAACACTGAAATAAAGGTGTAATAAGGCACCAGGAAATCTCTCCTCAGAACGCTTCTCCCTCTTTTCCGTGGCCAGGTGCCCACGTGGTGCTTTTTGGGAGCCCCCAGGCTGTGCCACAGTGACTCCAGCAAGGCCAAACTCACTCTCATTGCAGTCCCCCTGTTGTCCTGCAGATCCCAAAGCTGTGCCACACCCTCTCCCGGGAATCCCCAAACCTGGCCACTTTGGGGGGCAGAAAATCCCACCCCAAAGCACAGCCCGGGAAAGCAGCCCCGTGCACCTCCTGAGGGATCTCTGGCAGATCTATCTTTAGTGCCACAGTGAGTCACACCATTGTGATCTGACTTTAGCCTTTGTCGGAGCTATGAGCCAGGCCATGGGACCGGCTGCGGGCGAGAGCATTATGGGATGGAGCTGTAAAATTCCACTGCTGCCTCCTCTCCCAGCCAGCAGCGAGCGAGCGAGCGAGCGAGGAGCGGGGGGTGTGAGGCTGGCACAGCATCGCGGGGCATCCTCGGCACGGGGAGGCTGCCGGGCACAGCTGGGCACAGCTGGGCACAGCTGGGCACCCGGGGCCGGCCCGGGGTGCCCGCAGTGGCGGGGTGCTCGCCGCGGATGCTGCCGCGTTGCTAAGCGACAGCGACAGGCAGAGATGCTCCTGCATCCCGCACAGCCGCGGGGTAGCCGGGCTGGGCCGGGCCGTTCTGCTGGAAAAAAATTCATTTTCTGCTGGCCAGATGGGCGCAGGGGTGCTGCTGCCTCCTCCCCGGGTGGGATGGGAGTCACGGGATTCCCGGGATAGCGGCTCCTGCCGTGCCCCGGGGGCTGGGCAGCTCGGGGAAAATGGGAATAAACAACCGGGGGGTGGCGGGGATGTGACAGCCAGAATGGTCCCATTAGCACAGAGCCCCTGCCAATGGTTCTCTCGCGGATTCATGGGGTCACCGAGGGTGGCAAAGCCCTCCCAGACCACCGAGATCCCCCCTTTGTCACCGAGTGCCACCTCCAGCCTTCCTTGGGCACCTCCAGGGCTGGGGACTCCAAACCTCCCCCTGCCAAATGAAATCCTCTGTGAGTCCCACGCGTTGGTGGGACGAACACAGACATTGACTGGACATTCTGGGACAGTTTTGAGGCCCTCAGCACCCCAGAACTTTGGATGGTCCCACCACAAACCAGTGGGGAGTTTTTAGCCTGATGAGTGCGGTTTTGGCAGAGCCTCCCTGCCGAGCCCCCTCCTTGAAATGATTCCAGGACCAGCTGTTGCACACAGAAAGAGAAGCCCAATCCCATTGTGGAGGAAGCTGAGGGGTTGTTCTAGAAGGCAAAGAGCAGCCAGCCTGGTCCCCAGGGCCACAGAGAAGGTGGCACCCGCAGTGTCCTGGCCCAGGGCAGCAGAGGCCTATGCACAGGGCAGGCTTTGAGCACAGCCCAAATCCCCAGGGCTGAAACGTTCATTTTTTGGGCAGATCGTGGCTGGCAGCAGGTGCTGAGAGGGGAGGGATGCAGAGGAGCTGATAAAAGGCAGCAGACAGCTCCTGGCACGTGAGCCTGGCTGGGTTTTTCCGCTGCGCGGGGCGGGAGCCGAGCAGGGAGGGAAGCAGGGCAGGAAAACCACGCTGGCAGCATCGCCAGGGGTCTGGGGACAGAGATCAGCAGCTGCCCTGCCCTTGGCTGGCACCTGAGGACACCCCAGCAGCAGCCAGAGCAGGGCCTTGCTTGGACACATTTTGGGGGAGCAGCAGTTTCGTTGTGGCTGAGCCCCTCCTGTCCCTGCACAGCCTCCTGCTCCGGGGGTGGAACCAGGTAAATCAGGCACAAATCTGAAATGATCTCCTGGTTCAGGCATGGGTTGGGATGAGATAGATCAGAGCAGGCTCTGGGGGAGCCGAGGCCCTGCAGCTCGAGGCAGAAACGCTCTCGTGGCGCTCGGTGGCGTCGGGCCAGGAGCAGAACAAAGGCAGCCACAGAACTTCCATTTTTCACCAAATTGCAGCAGACTGAGGCAGATTTGGCACTCGAGGCTCCTCAGCCCCTCCCTTCAGGCTCCTCGGTTTTTGTTTGTACAGAAGGCAAATTTAATAATTTAATTGTCGGAGAAGATGCTCAGAATTTGCACTGAGTGTAGGAAACCCCCTGAGCACTTTGGAGGGAAAACCACTGCTACAGCCACACAAAATTCATCCTTCAGGGATGGATTGCACCTTTTTTTTTTGTCAGGTGAGATAAAAAAGAATATAATCTGTCCTTTTATTTTTTTTTTTCATTTACTTGGAATGGTTGCCCAGATGGATTTTCAGCAAGATATTTCCTCCACAAAACACTTCCACAAAAGCAGCAACAGTAGAACACAAGGGGTAGGAAAAAGGTGCAGAATTTCACCATAAGTCTGCAAATCTTCCTGCCACCTCGTGAAGAGCAGAGCTGTGAGTGTGGGGAGGTCCTGGAATTGATTATCCAGGAAAATTTTGGACTCCCCATCCCTGGAAGTGTCCAAGACCAGGCTGGACAGGGCTTGGAGCAACCTGGGATTGTGGAAAGTGTCCCTGGCTGTGGCAGGGGCTAGAACTGGATGAGCTTTAGGTCCCTCCTAACCCAAACCTTGTGTGATTCCATGGTTAATACAAAAGATGACTTATCCCAGCTCTTCCTGAGGGCTGAGAGTCACCACAAGGAAATTTAGAGGATAAATTGCTCCTTGCCCCCAAACGGTGCCAGATTAAGGGCACAGGAAGGAGAGCAGTGTTCGGCTGGGCAGAAGCAAAAACAGAAACAAGACAATCTCTAATGAGATTGGAAATGAAAAACAGCCTGGGGGTGTTTTCTCTCGGAGTTTCAGGGTAAATACCACTGGGTTTTGGGTATCATTAATATCTGATCATTGCAGCTCCTCTTTAGCAGTGGCCCCACCCACCCCTGTCTCTGTTTCACGGGCACGTCCCAGCAATTTGCCAGCTGCAGGTTGTGCTGAGACTGGAAATAACTGTATCATCATTTCATTAGCACCTGGCTGGGGAGAGGATCCATTAATGCAGCTCTGGAGGCACCTCCTGTGACAAATGAGGGAGGAGGCCCCACTCCAGCCTCTCCTGTAGTGAAAGGGAAGCTGCAATTATGTCTTGACATTTTTCTACTTCCTCAAACAGATCACCACAGCTTCTTCTTCTTCTTATTATTATTTTTCTTTTCCTTTTTCTTTTTTTTTTTTTAAATTTTTTTTTATTCTCTTCTCTTTACTTGCAAGAAATAAGGTTTGATTGTTTGTTTTGTGCTACAAGAGATGGCACAGCCTCCTTTTTGCTCCAAGTGACTCGGGGTCGATGTAATCTGAAAAAACAACTCCAGCAGAACAAACTTGTCACAGATAAATCCCCAGGGACTGAATCTGCTGCTGCTCTGCCTCAAAAGCTATTTCTGTGTTGCATGTTTCCCTTTCCTTTGTGCCCATCCTGGTGGATAAGGGAGAAGTCAGCTCGTCCTTTAGCCCTGCATGTGGGGGGTGTTCCTGGATAAAGGAATTTCTGTGCTGGGAATAAAAGGAGTTGATCATTCAAAAAATCTTCTTCAACCTGCTTGGCCCATCAGGATCATCTCCTCAGCTTTCCTGCAACACTCAGGCCACTGATCCTCAAATCCAGGTCCAAATTCCTCTCCTCAGCCTCTGACAAGTGTTAAAAGGTGCTTTTGGGGTTAATTTGCTTTTTATGTCCATTTCAAATCTGTCCCTTGGATTTTGCCTTTGGGTTTGCTGGTGAGGGGTAGCCAGGTTTGCTTACAAAGACATCTACAAAGATTTATTTTAAATATTGCCAGAAGCAGGCTCACATTTATAACTTTTGTTAATATATTTATTTGATAAATTTAGAATTACTGGATACATTTGGGATCACAGAATGGTTTGGGTTAAAGACCCTCTGATTCCAACAACCCCTGCCAAGAGCAGGGATGGCATTCACAGATCAGCTTGCTCAGGGCCCCATTTACTGTTATTTATGTTTACTTTGAATTCCACTGAAACATTTATTTATGCCTATGTTTCAAATTGCAGTGAATTGAAAAATGAACCAAAAAAAAGGAGTTCATTTTTATGATCTTTTAATCTTTGTTTATTTGAAGAAACATTCCCCCTAAGCAGAGAAGAAGAAGAAATCAGGATTTTAATTTTTTTTTTTGGTAGATGTAGACATTTCAAGATGTTTTTCCCTTTTTTTTTTTTTTCTTTTCAGTGAAGGGAAAATGAAAACAAAAATAGTATAACTCCTTCCTTTATGCAGTCATTTTTAACAGCAGAGCCCTAAAATCTGGTTTGGAAGAGGGAAGATGCGTTACAGAAATATCTCATCAGGGATTTTTTGCCCTGCTCCTGGCCCAGTGACAGTAACACCCTCCTGAATGTTTTTCCAGCCCAGGGAAAGCTGCTGATGGCTGCTTCAGAGGCCAATCTTTGTTTGTCCCTCGCAGTCGTGTCTGTGTCGGAGCCACCTGACAGCACCAAACCGCGAGTGAAGAACGCACCCCAAAATTCAGGGATGGGGGAAAATCCAGGGGAATGTCCCTGCCTGAGGCTTGAGCTGCCACAGGAGCTCCTGGCTGGGCACGGATCTGTGGGGGATAACAGGAGGCAGCTCTGCATGCTCCCCTTGTTGTGTCGCTGTGCTCCAGGGACTCCTCAGCCCTGAAACTGTCCTGCAGCCCCGGCTGTTCCCTCTCTTCTGGCCTGGGGAAAAGGCAGAGCTGGACCCTGAGCTGGTGGCCCCGAAGATCACAGGGGGTTCTGATCTGTCAGAGCTCTGAAGCTGGAGAAGGGCTTGAGGAATTAATTCGTGGCTCATGTCACACAGGAGGTGTTGTCTTGCAGCTCTGGTCCCTGTGTTGGTGTGTGGAGGACAGAAGGACAGACAAGAGGACAGAATTTCCAGCTCCTTGCCCAGGCTCCTGTCGCATGAACAAACTGAAATTTGTTCTGGCTCCTTGTCACAGACTCCCCTGGATGAGTTTTGGGCTCCTGCTCACTCCTTGACAGGTCACTAAAATTCCTGTGAGGTTCTGCCTTGAGGCTGGAGGGATCCCCTGCACCTCCCTGGCACAGAATCCCAAATCCCTGGGGCTGGCCCAGCCCTGCCAGCCCATGCAGTGCCAGCTGTGCCCCATGGGCACCTTGTCCCCAGCCCAGAGCACTCAGTGCCACCTCCAGGGGACACCTGCAAACCTCCAAAGCTCCCTGGGCACCTCTTTCCAAGGCCTGGGCACCCTTTCCATGGGGAAATTCCTGCTGAGCTCCTTCCTCCCAGCTGTTTTCATCTCCTCCCACAGCTTCTGTTTGTATTTGATGAACCTTTTCAGAGAACTCTCATTTGGTTTCTCTTTAAAACATCTTTCAAACCGCTGCAATGGTATGAAAACCAACAAAAAATATTAAATAATTAATATTTATGAGTTGCATCTTTTAATTCACTGAGCAGTTCTGAGGAGCAAGTCACAGGAAACGGGGTTGGGAAAATCGATTTGCTCATCAGTGCTGAGCTGCTTCTCCACGGGACATTGTCAAATGCTTCTTCCAGCTCATGTTGGACTGGCCAGATGAAACATTCCCATGTGGGTTCCCATCTGGGGGGAGTGGGTATTGCAGGAAATGCTGAGAATCCCCCCCTCACTGAGCTCTGCTGCCTTGGGGGAAGGTGCCAGCAAAGGAAAAGCAACCCAGAGCACAAAAAATCCCTGCCCAGAGGTTTGGAATAGCAGCTGATGGCAAGGAGAGGGACAGAGGCACCATTTGTGGGTGACATTTTTCCAGTCTTTAAATTTAAACAGGGTTAATTTAGAAAGTTCTAGAATGGCCATATCTGTTTCCAGGGAAAGAAAAAAAAAAGGCAAAAAAAGCCTGGATTTCTCAATCAGCTCAAATGTCCCTGGCCATATGTATTGGCATTGGGACTCCTCTTTCCACACAAAACTAACCCCAGGATTAGGAACACCAGTAATTATTTGCTCAAAGTGAAGTCTAGAAATAAACCTCATCAGGATCCAAATCTTGTTAAATATTTTGTGGTGCTGCTGGACAGAAGGAAGGCATTTCAGATTTGTAGTTATAATTAACTATCAGGAGGGAGAAAATGCTCCCAAAGTTTCCTTCTCTTTTTCTCTCATTTTTCAGAGACTTTTATGTGGGCAAATTCTACAGCTGGAGAATTGGAGAAAATATTGGAAGAGGGATGGGAGTTAAGAAATGGAATTGTTCAAGTGCTAATGAGATGTAAATTGATATATAGGAAAACAGGAAACACTGGCTGCCAGCATATGGCAAAACAAGGAAATCCAAGTTGGACTTTTTGAGATTTAAACAGGATTTTAAGAGAATCTCTTTATTTGCAACAGAATTAGAAGAGTTCAAATGTGGCCCAGAAGTTGTTTAATGAAAGTGGGGATGGGATCACCACAGCAGGATCCACAGGAAGTTTTCCAGGGCTACAAAGGGGAAAAGAGAGGTTGGAGAGAGCCAAGGTGGCAGAGTCTGCAGTGCCTGCTTGTAGGATTTGGATTTTGGCAGAATGTTACATGGTTTGATGGGGTTTTTCTGTTGGTTGTGAAGAGGGCTACATCCACATCTATATCTGTATCTATTTATTCTATATTATCTATATATCTCTATCTATGTCTATGTCTGCCTATATATCAGTATCTGTATAGCTATACAGCTATATATCTCTGTATCTAATCTATATTTATATCTCTTTATCTCTCTATTTCTATATCTACATATCTCTGTCTATATCTATCTATCTACATCTATATATCTACATTATTTCTATGTATCTCTGTATGTCTATATCTACATTATATCTATCTATCTATCTATCTATCTATCTATCTCTATCATCTATAGATCTGTCTATGTCTATATCTATATATCAACATCTATATACCTGTATATAGCTATAATCTATATATCTCTATATATCCATATTTATATATATATTCTATATCCATATTTGTATTGGATATACAATATCCAATACAGATATGGATATAGAATATAGATATAAATATAGATATATAGAGATATTTATATCTGTCTCTCTATCTATAACTATATATCTATATTTAAATCCATATCTATATTGATATACCTATATCTATATCTCTTTATCTCTATCTCTAGATCTATCTATATACCTATATTTATATATCTATATATCTATATATCCCTATCTGTATATCATCTGTATAGCTCTATGTCTATGTCTAGATCTATATATCAATGTCTTTATATCTATATCTAAATCCATGTCTATATTGATATATCTGTGTACATAAATATCTTTATACCTCAATATCTCTATCTATATATCTGTGTATCTTTATATCTATATATCTATATATCCATTTAGCTATATATCTACATATCTACACATATCTATCTATATCGATCTATATTGATCTATATTGATCTATATTGATCTATATTGATCTATATCTATATCTATATCTATATCTATATCTATATCTATATCTTTATATCTAAATCCATATCTATATTGATATATCTGCATCTATATCTCTTTATACCTCTATATCTCTATCTTTATATCTATATATCTATATCTATATATCTATATATCTATATATCTATATATCTATATATCTATATATCTATATATCTATATTTCTATATCTATACCTAATCTATCTCTATCTCTATCTCTATCTCTATCTCTATCTCTATCTCTATCTCTATCTCTATTTCTATCTCTATCTCTATCATCTCTATCTCTATCTCTATCATCTCTATCTCCATCTCTATCATCTCTATCATCCATATATCTATATATCCATATATCCATATATCTATATATCTACATCTCTCCATCTCTGTATATCTCTAGCAATATCTCAGTATCTCTATCCATACAATCTCCCCATCCCTCTCCCCAGCAGCAGCAGGCCCTGTGCAGGGAATGCTTTCCAAGCTGTGCCTTTCCCCCCTCTCCAGGTGCTCCCTGATCCCTGTGCACCCCCTCTGTGTGGAGAGACCTTTGGAGTTTCAGAAGGGATGAGCCCCTTTGAGTCACACAGAAACCAGCCCTGCGATTTCAGCCTTTACTCATGACAGCACTGCTTCCCACCTCCTGTCACCTGCCTTTCCCAAAGGCCACGAGGAGCAGGGTGAGCCCCTCCAGCTCCTCCTGCCAGGCCAGGAAATCACAGCTGACTCAAATCTCTCAGTCCTTGTCCCCCCTGAGAGCAGCTCTGACAATTGTTTAAATTATTCTTCTGCTTGTTACTTGCCCCAGGCAGTTCTGACATCAAGGCTCTCTTGTGCAGCTTCCCAACACTTTTTGGAGGAAGAGGTTGGAGAACCTGTTGGAATTAACCCAGAGGAGCTCTGGAGCCAGGCTGGGAGAGCTGGCAATGTTCAACCTGCAGAGAAAAAGCTCCAGGGAGAGCTCAGAGCCCCTGGCAGGGCCTGCAGGGGCTCCAGGAGAGCTGCAGAGGGACTGGGGACAAGGCCTGCAGGGACAGCACCCAGGGAATGGCTGCCAGTGCCAGAGGGCAGGGCTGGGTGGGATCTTGGCAATGAGGAATTGTTCCCTGGCAGGGTGGGCAGGCCCTGGCACAGGGTGCCCAGAGCAGCTGGGGCTGCCCCTGCATCCCTGGAAGAAAATATGAAAGTGCTCATTTTTACAGGTCAGCTACAGAAGTGAAAGAGGAAACAATTGGTTGGTTTGATTTGAATTTCTCTTCTGTTATTCCTTCTGGCTGTTCCAGAACTTTCCTCTGCCCTCACTGGGAGCAGAAAGAGGCCCCTTTCCCCCTCTGCTTTTTTGTTATCATTTTGTCACCTCACCAATGCGTCCATCAGTTTGTTGGTGATTTTACAGCACAGCTCCAGAGCTGTTTTCTGGAAATGAGTAAAACAAACATCAGGAAGAAAGTTGACACAACATATTTTGGTTGGGTTTTTTTTTTTATTATTTCTTTCTTTTAATCACAAAATCTTGCTGGGCATTGATCAATGTTTTTTTTTTTTTTAAACAAGAATTGCTCCAGATTAAACAAGAAAAGAGACCAAACCACCCAGGGTTTGCTTGTTTTGGACACTGTTGTTGCAGAGGTGTAGCTGCTGAGCATTGTGCCACTTTGATCAGCTGCACAGAGAAAACACACAGCAAGTTCACAATTCATTCTGCCAGCTGCCCAGGCAATTATTTGAAGCTCCTCAGTTCACCTGACCTTTAAAACTTCTTTTAACACACAATCACATCTGATCAAGTGGAGTGTTAAGGTCAGTTCTTGCTCTCAGAGCAGAGCAGAGCAGAGCCAGCCTGTTGTGCAAGCAGAGCTGGACATTTAAAGGATATCATTGTTCTGTGATTGCAAGAGAAGATGACTTCAAAAATCCAAGACTAAAGGTGATGTGGAATTAAATTGTGGTTTAGAGCCAAAAAAACTGAGCCAAAATAGGGCCAAAGATAAAAGTGCTGCCATTTGGCCAGGCCATGGCCACTTCAGCTCAGCTCTGGCTGCTCTGTGCTCGGGCCCTGAGGAAATGAAACCTGTAAAAACCACGTGCAGAACCTGCTGGAATGTTCCATGTCCCCAGACTGGAACGCTCCAGCCCCATGGAGCACCTGAAGTGCTTTTCACACACAACTGAGGTCAGGCCTAATGGCCAGGGGGGAAATGCTCCCCTTGTTCCAGCCCTGCTTCCCTCTCAGATTAAACTCCCACTGACTTCACTGGCAGCTTTTCATGGAATAACAATTGGATAAACCCCAAGGTCTGACTCAGACAATGGCCCCAGTGGCTCCTGAGGCTGTTCAGGAAAAAAAAGCCTCTTTGGGGTGATGTTGTCTTTGAGGAGAAAGACTTTGTCCTTTGGCAGCTGCTGCTGTGAGAAGGTTCCAGTTCTGTCCATGCTGGGATTCCAGCTCAGGACCTTGGGATGTTCTTCCTTTGGAGATGTGGGAGCTCAAGGTGTGCCAGAGGGACAAGGAAGTGTCTTGGTCTTGGTTTTCCATGGCCCAGTGACAGCAGAGATGTTGGTTTTGACCAGAAGGGAAGCCAAAAATCTGCTGGCTGCGAGGTCTGTGGTGGATTCCAAAGGCTGGACCAATTTTAAATCTCACCAATCCCCCTCATTCAATTCACCGAGGAGAGAACAACCTGCAGGGAGTAAACAGGGAGTAAACAGGGAGTAAAACATCCTCCATTTGTTTCAACTCCTTGTGCCATGAGACAAATGACACCTGGGACTGAATCTCCTGAGGGATGAGAACTGGACCTGCCCCATCCCATCCCACCCATCCCATCCCATCCCACCCATCCCATCCCACCCCATCCCATCCCATCCATCCCATCCATCCCATCCCATCCCATCCCATCCCATCCCATCCCATCCCATCCCATCCCATCCCATCCCATCCCATCCCATCCCATGCCCTGGGCTGAACCCCAGCAGGGATCAAGAGAGGGATTGGGATTGGGATTGGGATGGGGATTGGGATTGGGATTGGGATTGGGATTGTGTCCCTGTGCCCCTGTCTCAGGTGATTTCCCACCTGCAGAGCTGCCCCAGGCCTGGGCCCAGCCCAGGGAGGAGCTGGAGCTGCTGCAGAGAGCCCAGAGGAGGCTCCAGGATGGGCAGAGGGATGGAGCAGCTCTGCTGGGAGGAAAGGCTGGCACAGCTGGGATTGTTCACCTGCACAGGAGAAGCTTTGGGCTGAGCTCAGGGTGGCCTTGCAGGGCCTGCAGGAGCCCCAGGAAAGCTGGAGAGAGACAATTTCCAGGGGATGCAGGGACAGCACCCAGGGAATGGCTGCCAGTGCCAGAGGGCAGGGCTGGGTGGGATCTTGGCAATGAGGAATTGTTCCTGGCAGGGTGGGCAGGGCTGGCATGGAATTCCATCCCTGGATCCCTGGCAGTGCCCAAGGCCAGGCTGGACACTGGGGACAGTGGGAGGTGTCCCTGCCATGGCAGGGGTGGCACTGGGTGGGCTTTGGGGTCCCTCCCAACCCAAACCCTGCTGGGATTCCATGACCATCAGCCCCAAGGGCAGGCAGGCAGAATTCAGGAATGGCTCAAAGGTGGTGGAAAGGATGGAAATGTGTCCTTGGGGAAGGGCTGGGAGAGCTGGGACTGGGGGAAGGCTCCAGGATCCCATCCACGCCCATGGACACTGCAGGGAGGGGCAAAGGGACAAAAACTGCCCTGGAATTCCCAAGGAATTGTATTTGCTTCCACATGAAACCCAGGGTAATTAATCCCCTTTAACAATGTTCCAAGGAATCCTGGCATGGGGTGAAACACTTCCCTGATCTAGGAGTGGGAGAAAAAGGAAAGAGGCAGGACCAGGCTGTTCCCAGTGTGCCCAGTGCCAGAGCTGGGGCACAAAGGGGAGCAGAGGAGGCTCCCTGGAACATCTGGGAATGCTTTTCCCTGTGGTGGAAAGCCCAGGTTGCCCAGAGGAGCTGTTGGGAGCTTTCCATCCCTGGAGATCCCCAAAACCCAGCTGGACACAATCCTGGGCAAACAGGGGGCCTGGGCCAGGTGCTGGTGCCACCTCAGCCCCTCTGAGCCTGGGACAAACTGCCAGGATTGATTTCCCAGCCCCTGCCTTGCAATAAATGTCCCAGCCCTTGCCAGCCAACAGAGAGTTCCAGAGCCACCCAGCAGTGCCTGAAAACAAGCTGCAATCTCCCAAATTGCCCCAGATAAGAGCCAGGGTTATCTCACAGGTATCAGCACTACCTCACGTGCAGGTACAACGGAACGGGAGCGAATCTATTTCTCCTCCAAACCAGGAAGGATTACTCAAGGAATTAATCTGCAGTGAGTCACAAGGTAAATTTAAGTAGTTGCTCACTGTTTTGTGTCATAAAAGTGGCAAGAAGAGATTTATGGATAACTGAAGATCTGCTGTTTGATAGCAGGGAACAATGGAGCCCTGCCAGGTGCCACCGTTTGTGTCCCCTGGCAAGGAGAGCCCTGGCCAAGGTGTGGCAGTGCCACGTGCCAGGGGACACAAAGGGCTGGAAAAGCTGAGGGTGGGGATGCCCCTGTCCCACTGTGACAGCCCTGAGGGAGCTGGGGGTGCTCAGCCTGGAGCAAAGGAGACTCAGGGCTGCCCTCCTCACTCTGCACAGCTCCTGAAAGGGGCCTGGGCTCAGCTGGCCCTGGGCTCTTTCTCCAGCAGCACTGACACAACCAGAGCACACAGCCTCGAGCTGCACCAAGGGAAATCCAGGCTGGAGAGCAGGGAAAAGGTTTTTCCAGCAAGGGTGAGAAAGTTCTGGAATGGCTGCCCGGGGAGGTGGTGGAGTCCCCATGCCTGGGTGTGTTTAACAAAGCCTGGATGTGGCACCGGGTGCCAGGGTTCAGTTGAGGGGTTGGGGCTGGGCTGGACTCGATGGCCTTGAAGGTCTCTCCCAACCTGGTCACTCTGGGATTCTGAGAGTTCTGTGTGAACCAGAGGTGACAGCAATCCCAGCTGGTCCCTGAGGTGCTGCTCTGGTGCCATCACAGCCAAACTCCTCTGCCCTTCCCAGCACTCTGCATCCTCTGATTTCAGCTGCAGGGGACAGCAGGAAAGGGTTTTCAAAGATATGAAATTCCTACCAGGGTCATGAAAATTAGAAACTGGACAGGAGAAGCTTTGGGCTGAGCTCAGGGTGGCCTTGCAGGGCCTGCAGGAGCCCCAGGAAAGCTGGAGAGAGACAATTTCCAGGGGATGCAGGGACAGCACCCAGGGAATGGCTGCCAGTGCCAGAGGGCAGGGCTGGATGGGATCTTGGCAATGAGGAATTGTTCCCTGGCAGGGTGGGCAGGGCTGGCATGGAATTCCATCCCTGGATCCCTGGCAGTGCCCAAGGCCAGGCTGGACACTGGGGCTGGGAGCACCTGGGACAGTGGGAGGTGTCCCTGCCATGGCAGGGGTGGCACTGGGTGGGCTCTGGGGTCCCTCCCAAACCCCAACCCTGCTGGGATTCCATGACCATCAGCCCCAAGGGCAGGCAGGCAGAATCCAGGGATCTGGTTGTATGACAATGAGCATTTTAAGGCTGATCAACCCCAAGTAGCTCTGGATGAGCTGCATTCCAGGCTGCTTCTTGCTTGACAAGGATCTTAGTGCTGGGAATTGGTTTGGATAGACGATAAAGGGCAAAAATGGCAGAACCATTGAATGATTGAATGATGGAATGGTTTGGGTTGGAGGAGACCCTAAAGTCCATCCCATTCCACCCCCTGCCATGGCAGGGGCACCTTCCACTGTCCCAGGCTGCTCCATCCTGGCCTTGAGCCCTTCCACAAAACCTGGCTGTGCTCACACCACAGCTGCACAATGACCTGTGGAGTGTTCCCCTGGGATGTTTTCCTTCTCCATGGTTAATTTTTCCAAACCAGGGATTGACTTCAGGGCTTCAAGGAGCTGAACTTAAGGTCATTCCCTGAATCTGTGCTCAGCCTTTGCTGATATTCACGGGAGAATGGTAGAAGGAACAACAAAACAAAAATCCGGAGCCTTTTGAGAAGTGCTCCTATTTTTCCTCACAAACCTGAGCGCTCCCAAGATCCCAAATCCTGGTTCTGACCTCACTGGCGCCATCATTTTTTTTCCTCTCGGGAATGTTTGCCTCCCAGGCTGGGTGCTGGGGCTTGATGGACGCGCTGCCTCATCCGTTGTGGCAGAGCCAGCATATTCTCCCAGAAATATTCCCCACATCCAACGTGGCCAGCAGAGCCGAGCTGCGTCAAGGAGGTGACGCAGGGAGAGACGCACGCGGCGCCCCTGGCTAAGGATGCCTCAATCCCAGCTCCCAAACGCACAGCAACGCGCCCAGGACACATTTGGAGGTCTATTATCTAAGCCTGCCATGAATAAAGATTTGTTTTTCCCTTCTTGAGCACCGTCCTTCCCATTGGAGGGCAGAGCTTTGGGGCAGTGGAAAATTTTTTTGGTGGCGCAGTGGAAATTTTCTTCCTCTTTTTCTTAGGCTGCTTCAAACAAATCTGCACTTTGGTCTTTCCACACAGATTACTTCAGTTGTTGCCCTCAGGAAGCTTCTTTAAGCAGAAACTTATGTTGTGCTCATGGTTTTTGCAAATTCCAAGGACTTTTGCTGGTTTCCAGCAGGTCAAGGGAGATGATTCCACCCTGGTGCCCCTGTCTCAGGTGATTTCCCACCTGCAGAGCTGCCCCAGCCCAGGGAGGAGCTGGAGCTGCTGCAGAGAGCCCAGAGGAGGCTCCAGGATGGGCAGAGGGATGGAGCAGCTCTGCTGGGAGGAAAGGCTGGCACAGCTGGGATTGTTCACCTGCACAGGAGAAGCTTTGGGCTGAGCTCAGGGTGGCCTTGCAGGGCCTGCAGGAGCCCCAGGAAAGCTGGAGAGAGACAATTTCCAGGGGATGCAGGGACAGCACCCAGGGAATGGCTTCACACTGAAAAACTACAGGTTCAGATCAGATATTAGGAACAATTTCCTCCCTGGCAGGGTGGGCAGGGCTGGGATGGAATTCCCAGAGCAGCTGGGGCTGCCCCTGGATCCCTGGCAGTGCCCAAGGCCAGGTTGGAGCAGCCTGGGACAGTGGGAGGTGTCCCTGCCATGGCAGGGGTGGACTGAGATGATCTTTAATGTCCCTTCCATCCCAAACCACTCTGGGATTCCATGATCCCCCACCAAAATGAGGGAAGGAGGGAATGGCTTTGTTGCTGTGCCTTTCCCAGAGAACACCAGGTGTGGTTGGTCCCAGCCTCTGGAATTCCCTCACTTTGATTTGCAGGAGTGATAATTTGTAGTGCTTGAAGTTAAGTGCAGAACGCCATAGAAAGCAGCTGGAGATGGAGGATTTTGGGTGCTTCATCCAGGAGTGAGGATCAAAAATCCCAAGGGAGAGGCTGGGGCAGAGAGAGGAGCCTGGGGAGAGGTTTTGGTGCTGTCCCATGTCCCCAGCAAGGGGAGGATCCGTGGCTTTCACTGAGGATGAGCTGGCTGTGCCAGTTAATCCCTAACAGGAATGAATGAGGGGCTGAAAAAGCAACAAACACAAACGTAAAGAAAGCAATATGAAAGAAATGAAATGTTCCACTTTGTGACTCCCCAAGAGAACCTGGGGGAACTGCAGAAAAGCAGGACTGAAAGGGAAAGGGAGTTTGTAGCAGAGTTAAGTACAAATTAACATTAAACTGCCGTGAAATTCCCAAGGAATTATATTTTGCATCCACATGAAAACCAGGGTAATTCATCACCTTTAATGATGTTACAAGGAATCCTGGCATGGCTTGAAATACTTCCCTGCTCTAAGAGTGGGAGAAAAATGTTTACCATGAGCACTAAATATGGACATTCATCATTATGCCTTTAATGCCAGGGCAAAACCACTTCCATGCTGTGAATGTTCAGCCCAGTATTGTAATATTTAGAGTGAATAGACTGACTGAGACAAGTCTAAAATTCCTAAGGAGCTCATGCAACTGAAGGCAGAGAAAACCTCAGACATCTTCAAATGTTTGGGCAGTGGCTGCTGCTGCTCAGTTTTCGTGAGGAGGAAAATGCTTGGAGGAGCAAGAAATGGAACATGAGGTGAGCCGAGAGTGATTCCACAAAACCTTTTGGGGCTGAGACAAGGAATGGCAATCCCAGAGTCACATTTGCTGTGTCTGGGAAGGACAGCACAGCCTCTGGGTCAATGGGTGCAATTTTCCCAGCTGGGAGAGAGCTCAGAGCCCTTCCAGGGACTAAAGAGGCTCCAGGAGAGCTGCAGAGGGACTGGGGACAAGGATGGAGGGACAGCACCCAGGGAATGGCTGCCAGTGCCAGAGGGCAGGGCTGGCTGGGATCTTGGCAATGAGGAATTGTTCCCTGGCAGGGTGGGCAGGGCTGGCATGGAATTCCATCCCTGCATCCCTGGCAGTGCCCAAGGCCAGGCTGGACACTGGGGACAGTGGGAGGTGTCCCTGCCATGGCAGGATGAGCTTCAAGCTCCCTCCCAAGGCAGGAATTCCCTGATTCTGAGCTCCCTGAGTGCCTCTGTCCCTGTGATCCCCCTGTCCCTGAGCTCAGCTCCCCCAGGGGTGTTGGAGAGGCTCCTCTCCTGCTGGGGTGGTTTTTCTGTTGAGGGGAAATTGCCCTGCCAGGCACATGCCCAGATCTGCCTGTTTACATTTTGAAGATTCTGGGGCTGTGTCCAAAGTCTACTGAAATCATTGGGAGCCTTCCTGTTTGTTCCAATGCACTCAGATCAAGCTGAGCATCAACAAAAATCGAGATTTACCCAGGGCCTTCCTCGTCCTCCTCCTCCTTCCCTTCCCTGGCTTCTCCTCTCCCTCCTCCTCCTCCTCTCCCTGTGACACCATCACCACATAAACCCAGAAAGGCTTAACCAAGATTTGGGATGTCAGTGACATTTAAAGCCTCCAGAAATCAGGAACTGCAATACAACAAGGAGCCTCTCCTAATCCCAGGCTCTGTAATCCCCCTGATTATCCAGGTAATGAGGGGCTGGAGCCAAAATCATCTCAGCCTGCTCAGGGTGTTAATCCAGGGACTAGAAAATTAATGATCCCTTTATATCTGCACGTTTACCTGGCTGGAATCTCTCAGGGGCTGGAATATTGGGTGTTCTTCACTGGATTTCTTTTATCAGCTTTATTTTTTTTTTTTTTAATTATTTTAAAGGTAAAAGTGGTGAATTTTTGCAGCATAATTGGCTGAAGTAAAAATTACCAGGCAAATAAATAGAAGTCGGAAAAGGGCAGGGAGGTGAAGCTGCATTTCAACTTTTTTTAATGTTTCAGGTTCCAGGCTCTGGGTTTAACCCAGGCTGTAGAATTGTGGAATGGTTTTGGTCAGAAAGGACTTTAAAGGGGCAGGGGCACCTTCCACCATCCCAGGCTGCTCCAACCTGGCCTTGGAAACCTCCAGGGATCCAGAGGCAGCCACAGCTTCTCTGGGAAATGTGGAAGTGATTTAGGAACCATGGGGAGGCTTTGGAGAAGGGGACCAGTGAGGCTGGCAGTGCTTCTCTTGCCTCAGCCCGCGGATTTCTCCCCTTTCTTAGCCCTGGGGATCCTTTGGAGCTCCCACATGTGCTGTTTGTCCTGGCTGGTGATGTCTGGGGATGTTTTCTGTGCTGGAACAGGAGTTTTATCTGCCCCAAGAGGGGCAGAGCAGCAGAAGTGGCCCTGGCAGGAGCTGTAAGACACAACCATGGCTTGGGGCCACCTTTGTCCCTGCCCTGGTGTCCCCTCTGCTGTGCCCAGGAGTGCAGGAGCTCAGGGACTTGGGATGGGAGCTGTGAGTGGCCTGGAATCCCTGGAGATATGGGGACATTGGGGCAGTGATGGTTCTGATCAGAGCTGCAAGGCTTTAATCAAATCCTGGTTCTGCTCAGAGCTGGGTGGGTTTGATCCAATCCTGGTTCTGATCAGAGCTGGGTGGGTTTAACCAAACCCTGGTTCTGATCAGAGCTGGGTGGGTTTGATCCAAACCTGGTTCTGCTCAGAGCTGGGTGGGTTTGATCCAGTCCTGGTTCTGATCAGAACTGCATGGGTTTAACCAAACCCTGGTTCTGGTCAGAGCTGGGTGGGTTTAACCAAACCCTGGTTCTGGTCAGAGCTGGGTGGGTTTGATCAAATCCTGGTTCTGCTCAGAGCTGGGTGGGTTTGATCCAAACCTGGTTCTGGTCAGAGCTGGGTGGGTTTGATCCAATCCAATCCTTACAACGCCTTGCAGGGACCAATGGCCTGCGTGGTGTGATCCTGAGCAGAGGATTTTGTTTAATTTAGTGGGGATGCTCAGGGGGCAGGGCTTTGGGAATTGGATAAAATTCAGCAGATCTGGAGCAGCTCTGTTTATGTGTGTGTGTAAATCCTGGAGCTTGGGCTGAGCCAGCTCAGGGCTGCAAAGGCCTCATAAACTGTAGATTATCCTGACTTTATTCCAGCACTTTTTATCCTAGGAGTGGCTTATTTCTGAGTCATTTCTAAACATGATCCAAAATGTTGGTACAAATGTATCCAAATGGTTTTACTTATTTACAATAATCTTCACCCCATGGTTTCAGGCCTGGCTTTCTGGAATTAGAAACCTGAGCCAAGGGAATGCTCCTGTGCCATCTTTGTCTGCTCACATAAAGCTAAGCAGGTTTGCAGGAACAGGCCTGGCAGGGCCCATGGGAAGGGTTAATTACATCCTCCCTATGACCAGGATGTAAAAACTTGATAACCAGGCTTGAAGATGTAAAATGGGAGAGGTTTTCCTAATTTAAAGCAAGAATTTGTGACTTAGCACAGCTTATTCCCTAAAAAAGCCTTGGGAAAGGGAGTTTCACTGACAGGGTGCCCCCCCTGGGGCACAGCACCACCTCAAATGAGCATTTATGTTTTTCATAAGCAGCTGCCTTAAATTTTTAATCAACCTTTGGCAGCTGCTTTCATGTTGCCGAGCGTTTCATCAATGTTTCAGCAGTGTCACATTTCCCAGGCACTGCTTGGCCACAGGTGGGGCAGCAAGAGCCAGGAGGGTGCCAGGGACGGGGGAGGGATGCAGGGATGCAGGGATTGAGGGGTGCAGGGATTGAGGAGTGCAGGGATGCTGGGATGCAGGGATGCAGGGATTGAGGGGTGCAGGGATTGAGGGATGCAGGGGTGCAGGGACTGAGGGGTGCAAGGATTGAGGAGTGCAGGGATGCTGGGATGCAGGGATGCAGGGATTGAGGGGTGCAGGGATTGGGGGGTGCAGGGATTGAGGGGTGCAGGGATACAGGATGCAGGGATGCAGGAATGGGGCAGGGACACAGGGGTGCAGGGATGCAGGGTTGCAGGGATTGAGGGGTGCAGGGATACAGGATGCAGGGATGCAGGAATTTTGGGATGCAGGGGTGCAGGGATTATGGGATGCAGGGATGCAGGGATGTAGGGATGCAGGGATGCAGCATTCAGGGATGCAGGGATGCATGGATGCAGGGATGCAGAGGTGCAGGCATTCAGGGATGCAGGCATGCAGGGATTATGGGATTATGGGATGCAGGGTTGCAGGCATACAGGGATGCAGGGATGCACGGATGCAGGGATTATGGGATGCAGGAGTGCAGGGATACAGGGATGGAAGGATACAGGATGCAGGGATACAGGATGCAGGGATGCAGGGATGCAGGGATTGAAGGGTGCAGGGATGCAGGGAAAGCCACCCTGGGCCAGCCTGCTGGAGGGGAAGCCCCTGAGAGCTGCTGCAGTGGGAATTGAGGGGTTTTCCCTGCTGGAGGGTTATAGGAATGTGCTCCTTGTGGACAGAGGGACAAAATTATCTTCTGTGCCTTTAAAAAGGAAATAAACTTAGAAGTTTTGGTTGGTTTTTTTTTTTTCAATTAGGTGAAAAGACATCTCATAGGACTTGGGGGACTTCACCTGAAACGTAAGGATGGCCAATTGGACAGGGACCAAAAAGTCCCACCTGGGCAATTTACTAGAAAAAGAAGAGAACAAAGAAACCAATGGCTTTTGTGAGGTGTTTTACCAGGAGCAAGAGCCTCTTGCACCCGGATTCGTTTTTCTCTGTTAAGAGTTTTGTTATTTTGCCTTTTATTAAAACTTTTCTGTTTCCAACACTGCCACAGAACCCATCCTGCTGATTTTTATGCTTTCTAAGGTAGCTGAGCTATCTTGGGTGTGATATAAATCTCCAAGAGTTTGTGAGACCTGGCTTGAGGAGCCCCTTATTTCAGAGGGTGACAGTGGCAGGGAATTTGCAGGAGCACAAAAAGCACAGATGAGACAACAGCAGGGACTGGAGCAGGATGTCCTGGATGTGCTGGGAAGTGGAGGAGCAGCAGGGCAGCACTGCAGGCACAGAACATCCCCAAAACCCCCCAGGGAATGGGGGATCAGCTGCGGCCCGAGGCAGAGCAGCTCCTGCAGGGCTGCGAGGATGAGGTGGGAGTGAGTGATGAGGGATTGTGCTCAGCAGGAGGGAAGCAGTTTGCTTCCCTCATTGCTCATTCCCAAGCACTCGAATGTTTGGGTGGTATTTCAGTGGCAGGGTTTCTGTAAGGGAAGTGTGATGTTGTTTTATGGGGTGCCAGCCAGATCCCACTGAGCCGCGCTCTCGATCCTCAGCCTTCTTAGTCACAGCTTTTTCCAACAGGGAATTCAGCTGCTCAGAAAGTTGCCAGTGTTTCAACATTATCACTGCTGAGGACAGGCCTGCACTTCCATTTTCGTGCCAAAAGGGCTGCCTCAGTCACAAATGTGGGGTTTTATGGGTTGCTATTGCTGTGATAAAGGAGCAGCCCTTTGTGCTGCCCCAAAGCTTTTGTGTTCTACCAGAAGGCACAAATTTTCCAGGCAGTTCACGCATTTCATCTGCACTCATTGCTGAGCACTTCAGGACAGCCCAGAGAGGCATTTAGAGCACTTTTCCTCAGCTGCACAGAAGCAGCAGTGCAGAGAGTGGAGTTTGAAAGGAACACTTCATTTCCCCCTCTCCTCGCTGTCCTCGCCCAGCTTGAGGGAGCAGGAGATTGTTCAGCACCATGTCAGCAAAGTCTTCTGGTCATTGCTTCCCCATGAAGAAAAAAACAGTTCTGAACCCTCAGAAATAGTTTTTCCTCGATGGCCCAGCTTTTAATCCACGATTTTGGGCTCCAGTGGCCGGCCTGAGCCATAATAAACCACACTTGGAACCACAATAAACCACACTTGGAACCACAATAAACCACACTTGGAACCAGATGGCTCCAGGTGGAGGTCCTGAAATCGAACCTGTGTGATTTAAAACCAAAACACCTGCCCAGGACAGAGGCTTTGAGAGCAGCAATAATGACCTGAGAGAGGGAAGGAGCTGAAGGCCAAGCAGGTGCCAGCTCTGGGGCAGGATTTGGTTCCATCCCCTCTCAGAGATTTTGGGATGTGCTCTGCATCCCAGTCCTGGCTGCAGTGGTCACCCAGGAGTGGTGTTTTCCCTGGGAACAGGGAAAATGTTTCCTGCCCAAGGAGTTCCTTTGCATCCACTGCTGTTTCTGACTGCTGGAAACAAGCAGGTTGGATTTTAGACCTGATTCTGCCAGAGCAGACTTCAAGGCTCTGGAGGAACTGGAATGTGCCATTCTCCAGTGTGGACACCGTGACCCTGCCCAGCTCCCCTGCAGCAGCTGCACTCACACCCTGCGCTGGCAAGGTCCAAAAATAGGCCACATTTCAGACTCTTAATTGTCATTAATTTTTCAGAGGGCTCCATGTGCCAAGGGTCACCTTCCCCAGGCTGCCAGGGGCGCCCAGGGAGGGAATGTTGGGGGGTCTGGGCAGGAACGGGGGCTGGAATTGCAGGGAATTTCATAGAATTTCATAGAATTTCATGAAATTTCATTGAATTTCATGAAATTTCATTGAATTTCATTTCCTTGTGGGTCTCCCTTCCAGCTCTGTGATTGCACGAGCAGTCGGATTCTGAGCAGACCCACCTGGGGATGAACTGGGAGAACTGGGAAAGAGCTGTGCAGCATTCTGGAGGCTCTGATCCCTCTGATTTGCTCTGTAGGTAAATTTCAAGGCCAAGATTTTGACAGTTTCTCTGATTTTGCAAGAAATTCAGTTTCCAGAAATTCAAGAAATTCAAGAAATTCAAGAAATTCAGAAATCCAGTTTCTCAGATTTTGCAAGAAGTCCAATTTCTCTGATTTTGCAAGAAATTCAGTTTCCAGAAATTCAAGAAATTCAAGAAATTCAAGAAATTTCGTTTCTCTGATTCTGCAAGAAATCCAGTTTCTTTGATTTTGAGGCTAAATTGCAGTGATCAAGTGAGGAGGGTGCTGCTTGTCAGGACTAAAGTGACTCTGTGTTCCTTCTAACTGTGGTCATTGCCTGAAGAATGAGCTCCTAATTCTGTTTATAAAATGATGAACGGCCTCCAGCTCCCCTTTGGGAGAGGGGCAAGGCTGAGGTGGGATAGTGCAAGAAATCCCATTTCTCTGATTTTGCAAGAAATTCAGTTTCCAGAAATTCAAGAAATTCTAGAAATTCAAGAAATTCAGAAATCCAGTTTCTCTGATTTTGCAAGAAATTCAGAAATCTAGTTTTTCTGATTTTGCAAGAAATCCAGTTTCAAGAAATTCAAGAAATTCAAGAAATTCAAGAAATTCAAGAAATTCAGAAATCCAGTTTCTCTGATTTTGCAAGAAATTCAGAAATCCAGTTTTTCTGATTTTGCAAGAAATCCAGTTTCCAGAAATTCAAGAAATTCAAGAAATTCAAGAAATTCAAGAAATTCAAGAAATTCAAGAAATTCAAGAAATTCAGAAATCCAGTTTCTGTGATTTTGCAAGAAATTAAAGAAATTAAAGAAAGCCTCCAACTCCTCTTTGGGAGAGGGGCAAGGCTGAGGTGGGATAGAGCAAGAAATCCAGGGAGTCCCTGGCAGGAGAGAGGGAACCAGGGCCCCAAAATTAACAAACCAGAGCCCCAAAATTATTTAATGCTCACTTTGAATACAGGAGCAAAATATAAAACCAGCAAAAAGCCCCAATTCCCTGGGGGATGTGGTGAGCTGGAAACCTGGGCTCTGTACCCTGTGGTAGTCTGGACCTGTGTTACACAGTGAAATAAAAGTGACTCAGTGCCAGAATTTATTTTAGAAATGCCATTAAAATGCTCAATAAAAGCAAAATAAAACCAAGAGACACATGATCAGCATGGAGCAGTTATTAGGGAAACAACACCAATCCAGCATAAAATACTTTATTAGAGACAAAGCAAATCAATCTTCCTTGTGAGTAAGAATTCAGTCACCAAATGAATTCCAGCCATAGAAGGCAGAATAGGAAGTTTTGCTCTAAATTTCACCTACATGATTGTAGGTGACTATTTAAGGATTGGGAACTGCTGGATGTTTAATTCCTGGTTCAAAGGGTTGTTTTGGGTACCCCTTGGCTTTGACGAAAATTCTGTTTTTTCAAATCTGCCATGGTTGTACAGGGGTCAAACAAATGGCTCTGCCTTTCATTCTGTACCTTAAAAATTGAGAAAGATTGGGTTGCCCACACAACAACAGGGTAAAACAGAAGGTCACAGAATCCTGGAATGGTTTGGATTGCAAGGGACCTTAAAGATAATTCAATTCCAACTCTCCACCATGGCAGGGACACCTCCCACTGTCCCCAGTGTCCAACCTGGCCTTGGGCACTGCCAGGGATCCAGGGATGGAATTCCATGCCATCCCTGCCCACCCTGCCAGGGAACAATTCCTCATTGCCAAGATCCCACCCAGCCCTGCCCTCTGGCACTGGCAGCCATTCCCTGTGTGCTGTCCCTGCATCCCCTGGAAATTGTCTCTCTCCAGCTTTCCTGGGGCTCCTCCAGGCCCTGCAAGGCCACCCTGAGCTCAGCCCAAAGCTTCTCCTGTGCAGGTGAACAATCCCAGCTGTGCCAGCCTTTCCTCCCAGCAGAGCTGCTCCATCCCTCTAAAGGGCTGAAGATTTTATATTTAAGATCTGTTATAGTTGTACTTGGGTCAAGCAAAGACCTCCACTTCCACTTTTGCACCTTAAAAATGAAGAGATTAAATTGCACACAGGTCTGGTTAAAACAAAATACCAGTGAATCATGAAAGATCACAGAATGATGGAATGGTTTGGGTTGGAAGGGACCTCAGAGCCCACCCAGTGCCACCCCTGCCATGGCAGGGACACCTCCCACTGTTCCAGGCTGCTCCAAATCCCAATATCCAACCTGGCCTTGGGCACTGCCAGAGATCCAGGGGCAGCCCCAGCCCCCACTGTGCCAGAGCAAGGTGAGAGGAGCAGTTCTATGAAGAAGAAGAAGAAGAAGAAGAAGAAGAAGAAGAAGAAGAAGAAGAAGAAGAAGAAGAAGAAGAAGAAGAAGAAGAAAAGAAGCAGCAGAAGAAGCAGAAGAAGAAGAAGAAGAAGAAGCAGAAGTAGAAGAAGAAGCAGAAGAAGAAGAAGAACCAGAAGAAGAAGTAGAAGAAGCAGCAGAAGAAGAAGAAGCAGAAGAAGAAGAAGCAGAAGAAGCAGAAAAAGAAGAAGAAGAAGAAGAAGAAGAAGAAGAAGAAGAAGAAGAAGAAGAAGAAGAAGAAGAAGAAGAAGCCCCACAGCTCTCCCTTGCTATTGGAACCCAGGACATTCCTCTGGCTGCCCTGGATGGCTCCAGACCCTGGCAAGGGGCTCAGAGACCTTGGCATGGAGTCAAAACCACCTGTGCCTTGGATTTTAAGCCATGGAAACAATTCCCAGCTTTGTGTGAGGAGTTACAAGCCACAAAAGTTTGAATAGAATGATAGTGAATTTATCACAGGGTGAAAAAGTAGAGTTTTGGGGATTTAGGATGGAGGTTCAAAACCCAAGATGGAGGAAGCTGGGCGTGTCCTGTCCTTCTTCTTCTTGTCCTCCATCTTCTGCTGGGATGGTGGCACTTTTGGATTGGTTTAGGGTAGAGACAGACTGTCTGACATAGGTGATAGGTATTGGAAAATTCTTGTAAATAATGTACACATAGTTCTCAGTATAAAAAGCCAACACCACCCCAAGGGCAGTGGCTGTGCCTCAACCCGACCTGCAGGACGGATCTCAGCAGGTCAGAGAAGGAATGTAACAGATAACAGAAAATAAACAGCCTTGAAAAGCAGAGCCAAGGAATCCTGTCTTCTTCTTCAGTCTTGGGGCTGGGATAAAGAGACTTTCCAACACCTCAGGGTCATCTGGACACCAGAGACCTCATCATCACCTGGCCACCAGAAGGAAGCCACAGAAACCTCAGCTCTCACCCTTTGAACTGGGCTCCCTGGCCCAGTTTGAGCAGAACTGGAGCACAGCCTGGCCAGATTTTTGTGGGGATCTCCAGAACTGGAGCACAGCCCGGCCAGATTTTTGTGGGGATCACCAGAGATGGAGCACAAAAATCTGATCCCCAGATTTTTGTGAGGATCACCAGAGCTGGAGCACAGCTTGGCCGGATTTTTGTGGGGATCACCAGAGCTTGGTGCTCTCAGGAAAGCAGAGTCAGGGAGAGAAAAAGGACCCTGAAAATGTGATGGGAGTGCAAACCCTTCAGTGCTCAGTGCCTTCCCTTCACCTCTGGAGCAGGGCTGGCCGTGCAGAGCACATGGGGCTGTTTTCCTGGCACTGCTTCCCGGAGTTTTCAGCCTGGAGAAGGCAGGTGATGGATTGCTCAGCTACTGGAAATGTGGAAATGTGTTTGCAGCAAGCTGCTCTTCCCTGAGCAGCCCTGGGATCCCAGAGGAGCAGGAATCCCTCGGGGTGTTTGCTGACCCAAAAGTCTTCCCTGCCTCACCCTTAAATTCGGGGGCTGCTTTGCTCTGTCTCCCTCAGGGCCAGGCATCTTTGGCTTGAATTAGGTCACTCTCAACCAGTGTCAGCTTGGAGGAGCCTTGCTGAAGCTGGCAGTCTAAAAAAACAACATCCAAAAAAAAAAAAAAAAATTGGAAATATTTTCCATGCCACAGAGACTATTGGTCTGTGACCCACCAAAATATCCAAAATCCAGATGCATCAGACCAATTCTGATGAAGTTGGCATGGTCTTATCTGGGTCAATTGTCTTAACAAGACATTATGTCACCCGTTAGGGGAAAATACAATCTAAACCCCCTAAAAATAACTAATGGGAAAAACCTTGCACAACAAAGCCAGTGGCACATCAGAAAAATAAAAATAAATTCAGACTCATGATATATTTAATCATCTGTATTTATTCCTCTGCTAATCTAAATACAGGCAAATGTTCTTTTTCTTCTTGGAAACGAGGCAATTCTGGAAAATTTCATATTTTAGGCAGCTCTTTGAACAGCTTTTCTCCCCAAACTTTAATTTTGTTATTTGTTAGGAGGAAAGCCATTGGAATGAAAGACATTTGCATTGTATATAAGTTATTTTACCATAGCAGCTCTGTCCTCTGGGCTCTCAGAACAGGCACCAGAGGAATCTCATTTTTGTACTTTGCCACAGAAGGAGAATTTAGATTTTAAGCCAATCCCTCTGAAGAAGATGGGAGCAAAGACAAGGAAGGCCCAGGAAGAAGGGAAAGGCAGAGGGATCTCCAGGTGCGTGGTGTCCATGCAGAGCATCCTGCACGGAGGTGGATTATCCTGCAGTGATGATGGATTAAGCCTTCAAAATTGGGAAGTTCTCCAGCCACCAACTCCCAGGGCTTTTGTGTGAAAAATCCAGTGGTGGAAAAACCTGAGGGAGAAAGCTCCAAAGCAGCATCCTGCAGGTTCCTGCTGAGGGACAATGTCTGCTCTGGGACAGGGACAGGGACAGGGACAGGGACAGGGACAGGGACAGGGACAGGGACAGGGACAGGGACAGATCCTGGCTGGGGCTGGGCCAGGAGGGATTTGGGTTGGGTTTTAGGGCAAGGTTCTTGCCCAGAGGGTGCTGGCACTGCCCAGGCTGCCCAGGGAATGGGCACGGCCCCGAGGCTGCCACAGCTCCAGGAGCCTTTGGCCAGCGCTGCCAGGGATGCCCAGGCTGGGCTTGCTGGGCTCTGGGACTGGGGGATCCCTGGGGGTTTATTCCCATCAGGATGTTCCATCATTCCATGAAAGAGGTGTTGAACCCAACCATGTGGGGAGTTTTTCCAGCCCAGTCTGAATTTGAGAGGAAAAAGGCAAAGCAGTGAGAGCTGCACAGAGGGTTCTGTGTGTGAGCCACTCTGGAGACCAAAGGGATCCTGTGGTCCTTCATCCCAGCAGAGCCCAGAAAAGCCAGGAAGTTTTCCTTGAGGAGATACCTTGGAGCACAGAGATGATGGAATCACAGCAGGGTTTGGGTTGGGAGGGACCTCAGAGCCCACCCAGAGCCACCCCTGCCATGGCAGGGACATCTCCCACTGTCCCCAGTGTCCAGCCTGGCCTTGGGCACTGCCAGGGATCCAGGGCTGGAATTGCATCCCAGCCCTGCCCACCCTGCCAGGGAACAATTCCTGCCCCAAATCCCATCTAAAGCTCCTGTCAGCTCAAGGCCATTCCCTGTGTCCTGTCACTACAAAGATAAAACATTTCAGTTGTCTTGGACTTCTTGAGACTCCTGAAAATGGTTGTTTGAAGCTTTTTTCTTTTGCTAAATGGATTTGAGATTTAGTTGGATTAGAGCCTTAATAAATACCTACAGTGTTTGCCTTTCATCTGGGAAATGTTTGCCTGCTTTTAAATAGGCTGTTCTTGTTTGCTCCAGTGTTGTCATGTTGATGGGAGCCTTTGGAAACAGGAATCCTGCCCTTGATTCAATGAAAGGATTTGGAAACCTGAGGCTCCAGCTCGCCTCAAATATAACTGGGAGAAATCCAGAGTAGCAGGACTTCATTTCACTGCTGGGGAAGCAGCAGGGGAGCAGCTCCTTGACAATTTCTGATGTCTGGATGACTTTTTTATGTGCCTCAGGACAGTTTGTGGTAGTGTAGCTATTATTTTTAAAGCTCAGCCCTGGCCAGAGGGCAGCTGTGCTGTTCCACGTGGTGGGAAAACCCAGCAGAGCTTCCCTGGGAGGAGAAGATTCCTCCTGGTGCCCCTGTGCTCCATCCTCCTGGGATGCACCTGGAGTGCAGCTTCCAGCCCTGGAACCAGCCCAGGGAGGAGCTGGAGCTGCTGCAGAGAGCCCAGAGGAGGCTCCAGGATGAGCAGAGGGATGGAGCAGCTCTGCTGGGAGGAAAGGCTGGCACAGCTGGGATTGTTCACCTGCACAGGAGAAGCTTTGGGCTGAGCTCAGGGTGGCCTTGCAGGGCCTGGAGGAGCCCCAGGAAAGCTGGAGAGAGACAATTTCCAGGGGATGCAGGGACAGCACCCAGGGAATGGCTTCACACTGAACATTTTCCAGGTTCAGATCAATATTAGGAACAATTTCCTGCCTGGCAGGGTGGGCAGGGCCTGGCACAGGGTGTCCCCAAGGCCAGGTTGGACACTGGGGCTGGAGCAGCCTGGGACAGTGGGAGGTGTCCCTGCCATGGCAGGGGTGGCTCTGGGTGGGCTTTGAGGCCTTCCCAACCCAATCCAACCCATTCTCAAGTCCCCACGCGGGTTTATGGCCTGGCTGTCATGGGGAGGGTTTCTCACAACGAAGCCAAGGTGGAAGCTGCTGGTGGGAATGTCAGGATCTACTGCTGGGAATGCCAAAACTTGCTGGTGGCACTGTCAGGACCTTCTGGTGGCACTGTCAGGAGCTGCTGGTGCGTGGTGGGCTGGAAGGTGCCCAAGGATGAGCAGAGCTGGGACATTCCCAGCCTGGGGAAGGGACAGGGCAGTGCCAGCCCTGCAGGGAGGTGCCTTTGGCAGGGGCACTGCCTTGGCAGGGCAGGTGAGCCCAACAATGAACTCCTGGGGATAAATCTGTGCTGGGACAGCTCCTGGACCTGGGATTTTCCATCCTGGGCAGCTCCCAGGTGGTCAGCAGCAGGACACAGGGACACAGGGACACAGGGACAGCAGGGACAGCAGGATGGGCTTTCCCTCCCCCTTGGAAAATGCTCATGGAGCCAACTGGGCTCTGCTTCAGACCTTTCCCCTCCAAGGGACACTCGGGCAGGTTCTCAGTGTCCTCCAGGCTGGTGGTTCTGCTCCAAGGAGCTGTGAAGGTCGCAGGGCAGCTCAGGTGCCACCCCCTGCCCTCAGCAGTGCCGCCTTTGTCACCCGATCCCCGGGGCCTGCGGGACGGGGCTGGGTTTCATGGGGCCCGATGAAAACAGCTGGCAGAGGAGGGTTTGTTCCTGCTCTCCACGTCTCATCAAAGACTGCATTGAGCTTTGAAAAGGAGAATCGGGAGGCTGTGAGAGGATTTTCACACCGAACTGGGGTGGCTGCAGCCCTTCTGGAGAGGTCAGGGCTGGCAGTGAAGGTGAATTTTAGATCTGGAGTGTGCAAATCTCACGGGATAATGAATAGGAATTAATGAGATTTATTGCTTGCTTTTGAAGAACCCTCTCTCTCTGGTTACAATAATAATAAAAAGAATCCCCTTTGCCCAGCCCTTATCTACTCATATGACCCAAAACCAGATGGAAAAAGCAAGGAGAAAAGAGGGAAACAAGGGACATGAAAGGATCCTGATCACCCAGCAGTCCCTGGTGTTGATGTATTGTCCACCTGCTCCTTCTCAGGTGATTTGCAGGCACAAACAATAGTTCAGCTCCTGTTTTTCCACAAAAATCTCTCTGGTTACAGCCTTCAGTTGCCTTTTTTCCCTCCATCCCCCCCCCCAAGAGCAGGAGAGCAGCTGCCAGGTCGGTATCAGGCACACAAAGAAGGATCCAGAAGCTCCATGCCAGAGTGGGAAGCACTCAGGGATCTGTCCTGTGATCCTGAGAGCTGTCAGGTGTGCCAGGCTGAGCACTTTGGGCAAATGGAGGTGTTATTCTCCGTGTCACTTTAATAGCTGATGATTAAATCAGAAGGAAAAGAGGGCAGGCAAGAAGGTTTTGTTATTAAAAGGGATGAGAAGGAAAAAATTGTGTGATCTCCTAGGACAGATCACACACCCAGGGCTAAACTTGCCACAACAGAATCAGGTTGATTCATGGGGCCGTGTGCTGGGTGCAATTAGACCTTAGTTAAAAATGAAACAAAAAAAAAAAAAAAAAAAGAGAATGGTTTTAAGGTTGAGCCACACCAGAGCTCAATCCTGCCCAAATTAGGGAGGAAGGAGCTCAGCTGAAGGGCCCTGAGTCTCGTGGCCAGACCCAGATTCCTCAGGATGGTCCAGGCAGAACGTTCTGGAAATAAAACACACCCAGAGGCACCAGAGCAGCCACCCCCAGCCCCACAGCCCACGGGGGCTCTGCAGTGTCCCCAGGAGAGGCAGGGATTTGGGATTGCCCAGGAGCTGGGCAGGGCTGGGACAGAGGCCCCTCCATCTGCTGAGCAGCCCTGGGCAGGGTGGAGCCAGGGGATGATTTCATTGCTGTGAAAATAACCCGAGATTTTCCACAGTGCCTGAGCATCCCCCTGGGAACAGGGCAGGGGGAATGCCCAGCCCCACTGGGACCCCAAGGGCTGAGCTCTTCCCTGTGCTCAGGAGCTGCTCACCCTCATCCCCAATCCCTGCAAAATCCCAGCTCTTCCTGTGCTCAGGAGCTGCTCAACCTCATCCCCAATCCCTGAAAAATCCCAGCTCTTCCCTGGGCTCAGGAGCTGCTCAGCTTCATCCCCAATCCCTGAAAAATCCCAGCTCTTCCTGTGCTCAGGAGCTGCTCACCCTCATCCCCAATCCCTGCAAAATCCCAGCTCTTCCTGTGCTCAGGAGCTGGAAAAGGCTGCCAGGTCCTGCTCAACTTCATTCCCCATCCCTGCAAAATCCCAGCCCTTCCTGTGCTCAGAAAGGGCTGCCAGGCCCTGCTCAGCCTCACTCCCCATCCCCATCCCTGAAAGGATGCAGCCAGACCCGTCCTGCAGGCCAGGAACTTCAGCCTGAGCAGAGGATTGCTCCCAAATGCAGGGATGGGGATAATGGGATGGAAACACAGGGCCTGGGGTCTCTGCTGCCCCAGGGGTTTGTGAGCTGGGCTCAGGAGGGGGAGGCAAATTCAGCTGCTGGTGCCTCTGTCCCACCCTCACGTCTGGGCATGGAATTCCTGAGTTTTCTCCATGGAGCAGCAGAAGTTCAGTCCCTTCCACGCTGCTAAATCCATGGATTTGTCCCCCTCTGCCCTGTCCTGGGTCAAGTGGTGATTATTGATAATGTGAGAAATGCTGCTCGCTTTCAAAGATTTGAGAGGTTTATTAAAACCTTATCAAAACACAACAGAAGACTGAATAAAATATTATGGGGCAGGGAGCAAAGGATTTTTCCCACCAGGTGCTCACCCACACAATGGAGGTTTCACCTTTTAACCCTTTAATCCCCTCCCAAAGCTCAGCCCATCGACTCCTCCTTCCCTGTCCAGTGATGGAGATCATTTCCTTAAATCTCAATTGGTTGCCAGCTCTTGCCATAGCAACAATGCCACCCTCCCAAATGTCCCAAACCCAGGCCACCCCCTGATAACAACACAAGGGGGGTAAAACAGAACTATAAATCTATAAAAAAAACCCAGAACTATAAATCTATTAAAAAACAGAACTATAAATCTATTAAAAAAAATATAACTACAAATCTATGAAACTTCTCCTAACATAAATACATGATATTTGCATTTTAATGGTGAGAGCCAGCCATGGCATTCCCCATTTATCCCACCCCTGTGGCAGCTCCAGCCACCCCTCTGAGGGAGGATTCCAGCTGGGTCACTCCTGCAAAGCTTCTGCTGTTCCCAATCCCATCTGGGAATGCATGGGAGGCACTGGCTGGGAAGGGACACAGACAGCCCTGGCTGCCAACAGTGTTGGGAAATATCCTGATCCCTTTCCATGCTCACAGATGCCTGGCACAGCCTGGTGAAAATAAAAAACTAATTAAACATTTAAGTTCTATTTCTTTACATTAGCAATAAACAAGCAAACAAACAATTATAAAGAGAAGAAAAAATATTCTAAGTGTTTTATTCTAATTCTTATTACTCTTTCTTTTAATTACTGTTAATACATTTTTCTTTATACCCTTTTAAAGTTTTAAACCTACTTTACCTTTCTCCTAGCTCAGAACAAAAAATAAATACACTAATGATTCACAAAAAAAAAAAAATCTAAAAATTAACAAAATCTCAAATTAACCAAACAAAACCACTGCACTGTGTCTTGCTGATGGCACCATTGAGTGTCTGCAATTCAGGCAGTTGAAAATGTGCAAATCAGAGGTGTTTTCTGTCCCCACAGATCCCCAAATCCCTGGGGCTGGCAAAGCCCTCCCAGCCCATGGGGTCCCAGCTCCAACTGAACAGCCTCCAACTCCACTGTGGGAGAGGGGCAAGGCTGAGGTGGGATAGTGCAAGGAATCCAGTTTCTCTGATTTTGCAAGAAATTCAAGAAATGCAAGAAATTCAGAAATCCAGTTCGTCAGATTTTGCAAGAAATCCAGTTTCCATAAATTCAAGAAATTCAAGAAATAATTCAAGAAATTCAAGAAATTCAGCAATCCAGTTTATCTGATTTTGCAAGAAATTCAAGAAATGCAAGAAATTCAGAAATCCAGTTTCTTTGATTTTGCAAGAAATCCAGTTTCCAGAAATTCAAGAAATTCAAGAAATTCAAGAAATCCAGAAATTCAGAAGTCCATGGGCACCTTGTCCCCAGCCCAGAGCACTCAGTGCCACCTGCAGGGGACACCTGCAGGGCTGGGCACTGCAAAGCTCCCTGGGCAGCCCCTGCCAAGGCCTGAGCTCCCTTTCCATGGGCAAATTGCTGCTGCTGCTGAAGAAATCCTTCCCCACGAGTGAATTGCACCTTTCAACATCAAACACCTCTTGTCACCATTTTCTTCCAGTAGAGAACCTAGTCCAAAAGGGTGTTTTGCCCAATTATTCCTTCTTTTCTCACCATTTTCCCCTTCCATGTCTTGGCTCTTGCCTGTCTTTGCTGGTGTCATTGTCACAGCCCTGCCTGGGGCACATTTTTGCATGAACATTGCTGTCCCTCAGCCTGGTGACTTCCTGGGGGTGCTGGGCAGCAGAGCCCTGCTCTGAACAGAAATTGCTGATAATTCATGGTCTGGTTGTGCCAGTGCCAGCTGATTCTGTACAACCAGAATGGATAAAGCAGCAGCAACCTGGTGTTTGTGAGCCTGGAGAGGGATGGAAGGGGAAAGGAGGCTCAGGGGGGACCTCAGTGCTCTGCACAGCTCCTGACAGGAGGGGCAGGGAAAGGAGGAGAGGAAATGGCCTCAAATGGCACCAGGGCAGGCTCAGGTTTTTTAAAACACTTCCTGTGGAACTGAACAAAAAATCCTCACCCAAATTCCTTTGGTGGATCTTTTCCTGGCTGTCCCCTGGATCTCTGCAAGATGGGAACATTTGAGAGTCTCTGTTCAGGTTTCTGTAGAGCTCTGGGACATTTTTGTCCCTCTCAGAGTGGTCAGGCCTTGGGCTGAGCTGCCCAGGGAGGTTTGGAGTCCCTGGAATTGTCCCAGAGCAGTCTGGATGTGGCCTTGGGGACAGGGATTGGGGTGATGCTGGTGGGGCTGGGGTGGCACTGGGTGATCCTGAAGGGTTTTCCCAGCCTTGATCCTGGGATTCTGAGAAGATCCATCAATTTCTAAAGTCCACCTTCAGGGCAGGTTGGATGAGTCAAAGCTCTGTGATGCTGCCCTGGGCCAGGTCTTGCTGCTCCCAGCCCATCAAACTCTCCCTCCATGACCATTCCCTGCTGATGTCCTGCTCTGCCTGGATGTCCTGGTGGTCACACCAGCGACCCTGAGGCCACCCAAGCACAGGAATGGCCACCAGGATGTCAGGGTGGAGGGGAACATCAATGGCAGTGTGTGTGGGGGAAGAGGAGGAGCCAGGAATGCTCACCAGGGGAAAAGCTTGGTGACAATGTGGTGATCACAGAGCCCCTCACACGCAGCTGGAGGGGCTGGTGGCATCTTGGAATCCCCAAATCCACGGGACCTGGGCCCAGCCACCTCTGCCTTGTGCCAGACCATGGTTTGTGAGGGCAGTGAAGATGTCCTGGGGGCTTGGTGGCAGGGACAGGATGAATGTGAATGTGACAGGGATTGGAGCAGAGGGCTGGAGCAGCTCTGCTGGGAGGAAAGGCTGGCACAGCTGGGATTGTTCACCTGCACAGGAGAAGCTTTGGGCTGAGCTCAGAGCCCCTGGCAGGGCCTGCAGGGGCTCCAGGAGAGCTGCAGAGGGACTGGGGACAAGGCCTGCAGGGACAGCACCCAGGGAATGGCTTCAAAGTAGGATTTGATGGGATCTTGGGCAGGAATTGTTCCCTGGCAGGGTGGGCAGGGCTGGGATGGAATTCCCAGAGCAGCTGGGGCTGCCCCTGCATCCCTGGCAGTGCCCAAGGCCAGGCTGGGCACTGGGGACAGTGGGAGGTGTCCCTGCCATGGCAGGGGTGGCTCTGGGTGGGATTTGGGATCCTTTCCAACCCAGGCCATGCTGTGACTCCAGGGTCCCTCTGGGGGTTTTTCAGTCCTTTTTAACCCCATAAATGCAGGGCTGATGCCAAGCTCTGTGTCCCTGCCCAGAGCTGGCTCTTTGGAAAATCAATGTTTACGCTCCACCAGCAGCACGGAACTGAATCCTGCTTTCTCCTCAGCATTGATCCTTAAATAGGAAAAGCACAAACCAGAAACTCCATATCCATGGAAACATGGTGCTTCAGCTCCTACGAGTCAACAAACACACCAGGAATTATTTTGCTGTCATTCTTACAACTTCATCACTTAATGGTGTTAAGAGACCCTTGGCTGCTCTGGCTGATTGTTATCTGTCATTTCTGGTTAAATCATTCTGTCAGGAGGAGATCACTGCCTGAAATTTCATGTTCTCATTTCCAAAGTAACACCTACCACACGCTGCTGGATTAAGTGTTATTTGAGGTTTAAAATTAGATGGATAGACAGATAAATAGATGGATATTTGGTCTCTTTGTTCCCTCTCAGATATTTGGTCTCTTTTTTTTCCCCCTCCTCTCTGTCATTTTTTAGCTGGAGATACAAACGAGTTGTGTGGCTTTATTGTAACCCTGATAAAGCTTTTCACTCTTTTTTACTGTCAGGTTGGTGCTTCACTCTGAGGTGAAAGCAGCTTTTTGGAAATGACAAACAAAACCAGCATTTCAAAATGGAAAAGGCAGCCAGAATCTGGGTCTGGCAGGGTGATTTATACACAAACCTGCTTTTTTTTTACTGGTGGAACTGGTCTGAACAGAGAGCAGAACTGCTCCTGGGAATGGTGGCTTTTCTGGTTATCTCAAACTTTTGGGGGACAAATTTGGAGAGGGACTTTGGGCAAGGGCATGGGATCAGGGGAATGGGTTTAAGGTGGAAGAGCGCAGGGTCAGATGGGATTTTGGGGGTAAATTCTTCCCTGGGAGGGTGGGGAGGCCCTGGCAGAGAGAAGCTGGGGCTGCCCCATCCCTGGAAGTGTCCAAGAACAGCTAGGATGGGGCTTGGAGCAGCCTGGGACAGTGGAAGGTGTCCCTGCCATGGCAGGGGTGGCACTGGGTGGGCTCTGAGGTCCCTTCCAACCCAAACCACTCTGGGATTCCCCCTATGGAACAAACTCGGTTTATCCATCAGCTGATGGCAGCCAAAGAAGTGTTGGAAAAGCCAAATCCCAGGGAGAAGGAATGAGACAGTCTGATGTCCTTAGCAGAGGCTGCAGGAGATTCCTGAGAGCACCGAGTGGTCCCACAAGTGCCACACAAAGGGCTCATAAACAAGGGAACCTTTATTGCAGAAAAGTTTCCACTGCAGCGAGTCCTCCCCTGGTCCATAAAAGGGCATAAATTGGCTCTTTCATTCCAGAAAAATAAAATGCCTTCCCACTTGATAGCACCCAGGGCAGGAGCCAGCTCTGCTTTAAGGTGTTTACAGGATTAGGCACCCGGGGAAGGCAGGGGAGGAGGAGGAGCCCGGGAGGTGCTGCCTCACCTGCCTGGCCCCACATAATCCATTGTTTTTATTTCCCAAGAACCCCAAACAAAACCACCTTCGTGCTTTAAAAACCACTGGCAAAAGAGCCATGCTGAGAAATCCACTGGGTTTGCTGCAGCCTGACAAGAGGAGAGAAGGTCCTTAATTTTAAGGGTTGTTCTTTTTTTCTCCTTTTTGGTTTTTCGCATGAGAAAATAACTCGGCATTCCAACGGCATCCCTTGGCAGAGGGGGAACGGGAGTGCTCCAATTGGAGGTTCAATAAATCAGGACAAGAATTGGCTCTGTCACTCCATAAACTCTTGGGCATTTGCTTTTCCTACCCTTTGGAAGTGGCTGGCTGCTCTCTCAGGCACGCCGCCGGTGACGCAGCCACGGTTTCATCACGACCAAGGGAAAAGCAGCAGCACATTCTGTGCCACGGACACCCCTGCATTCTGCACAGGTTTCCTCACAGCCCAATGAAAATGGGAGAGTTTGCTTCCCGTTTCCAGGATTCCCCTCGCTTCTCCTGCGTTTTAGTTTTTAATTATTTGGAAAAAGCCGGCGGCAATCTGACACCTCGCCGCGAACGTGATCCCTCTGTGCTGGTGTGTGGAAAGAATGCACAACAAAGGAGCTACAAAAGCTTTGTAAATATACATTGCCTGCCCTGACAGAGAATATTCTGTCTGATCAGCTCCCTGCTCCTGCTGTAAATGATATTCTCCTTTTATTGAACAGTTCAAGCCCTCCTGAACCCAATTAAAAGCTTCTCAGGTGTGCCCGGTGGGCAAAATTTGGATGCATGGGTGCATCAGGAATTTCTGTCACTACAGCTCTTAAACCTGACTATAATTTTGTGTCCATGGAGGGCCTGTGTGTTCTCAGAGGCCTGTGTGTCCCCAGCCTCAGAGGCTCTCAGTATATGAAAGCATCATTGTTTCTCCAAATGTTATGGCAAAAGCACGACTGGAATTGCAGCGTTTCTAAATATTTTGCCTAATTAGTCTGTTGGGAAGAATTTGAACTCCACTTGTCCTGGATGTGAATGTGGAGTGTTGACCAAACCCCAAACATGTTTGCTGGCCAGCAGGGTCACTATCCCCAGACAGCTGCAAATCCCAAGGGATGCTTTTCAGGGATCCTTCCTTCCCAGCCTTCACATCTTGGGGTTTTGGACTCTGAACCAGGAGTTACTCTCATTCCAAGCCCAGGTCTTCCCCTCTTGGCTTAGAAACGAAACTGAAAGCATTTCCACAGCCAATAACCCAGGGAAGGATTATATCCTGAAAATTCAGCTCTTCCCCTCTGCTGGGCCTGTCAGAGGAGCATCCCCTGATGTGTTATTCCTCACCTTATGCAACCCAAAATTTACTTTTTGTGGTAGAAAAAGCAGCTGCTTTCCCACAGAAGAGAAGGGCTGGAGCAAGGGGGCTCTCCCTGCCCTTCCACAGGAATTCCTGGGAGGGCTGTGAAGCAAGAGGGGATCAAAGGGTTTTTTGTGGTGGTCTTTAAGGTCCCCTCCAACCCAAGGCATTCCCCTTCTGCCCAGAATTGTCCTGGTCAGCTGAGACAGGGGCTGTGAGATTCCCACAGAGCTCTGGACACCAAAACCTTTCCCAGGTGCCCCTTCTGGGTGGCTTTGGCTGCACACCTGGATCGTTGGCACCTGCAGGGGAACCTCTCTCAGCTGGGGCAGCTGATCCAGGCACTGATCCCTTCCAGGGGAGGCCCAGAATTCCCCACAATTTCCAGTCCATGGGTTAAATCCCTGTGCAAGCCCAAAGTCCCCGTGCTGAGGTGTGTGGGTGTGCAAGGCTGCAGTGAGGGTCATGGAATCATGGAGTGCTTTGGGTTGGGAGGGACCCCAAATCCACCCAGTGCCACCCCTGCCATGGCAGGGACACCTCCCACTGTCCCCAGTGCCCAGCCTGGCCTTGGGCACTGCCAGGGATGCAGGGGCAGCCCCAGCTGCTCTGGGCACCCTGTGCCAGGCCCTGCCCACCCTGCCAGGGAACAATTCCTCATTGCCAAGATCCCACCCAGCCCTGCCCTCTTTCAGCTTTAAACCATTCCCTGTGTCCTGTCCCTCCATGCCAAACCCATGGGCTGAGCTGCTGTCACCTGGTGAATGAAGTCACAAATTCCCCATAAATTCTGTTCCCATTCGATTCATTCCTGTTCCCCACTGCTGTTCCCTCCTCCTGCCTGACCCCCCTTTGCCTCTCTCTGTTTTAACCCTTTCCCAGCTGAGGAGCAGAAAATGCCACCCTCCACCTCCTGCTTTCCATTTTCCTCTCATCCCTCTCCATGAGGATCCTGGTCTGCAGAGGCAGGGCTGGCTGTGGAAAAGCAGGACAGGGCAGTGTTATCTCACTGATAGTGGGGCCAAGGTCACCTGGGAATCTCAGCTCCAACGTGCACAGGAGGCCAAAGGACCTCACTGGGCCCACAGGAAGATTTCCAGCTCCAGGGTTGTTTTCTGCTCCCATTTTCACACCTGGACATGGATGGACTCACAGGACAGTGGTGATTCCCCATCACAGAGTCACAGAATCACAAAATCATAGAGTGACAGAATCACAGAGTCACAGAATCACAGAGTCACAGAATCACAGAGTGACAGAATCACAGAGTCACAAAATCATAGAGTGACAGAATCACAGAGTGACAGAATCACAGAGTCACAGAATCACAGAGTCACAAAATCATAGAGTGACAGAATCACAGAGTCACAGAATCACAGAGTCACAGAATCACAGAGTGACAGAATCACAGAGTCACAAAATCATAGAGTGACAGAATCACAGAGTCACAGAATTCACAGAATCACAGTCACAGAATCACACAATCACAGAATTCACAGTCACAGAATCACAGAATTCATAGAATCACAGAGTTCACAGAGTCACAGAATTCACTAAATCACAGTCACAGTCACATAATCACAGAATTCACTGAATTCGCTGAATTCACCAAATCAGAGTCACAGAATCACAGAATCACAAGTCACATAATCACAGAATTCACAGACTCACAGAGTCACAGATTCACAGAGCCACAATTCACAGAATTCATAGAATCACAGAATTCACAGAGTCAGTCACAGAATCACATAATCACTGAATTCACTGAATTCACCAAATCAGACCGACAGAATCACAGAATTCACAGAGTCACAGAATCCACTGAATCAGAGAGTCACAGAATCAGAGTCACAGAATCACAAGATCACAGAGTCACAGAGTCACAGTCACAGAATTAACTGAATCACAGAGTCACAGAATTCCCAGAGTGACCAGGTTGGGAGAGACCTTCCGGACCATTGAGTCCAGCCCAGCCCCAACCCCTCAACTCAACCCTGGCACCCAGTGCCACATCCAGGCTTTGTTAAACACACCCAGGCATGGGGACTCCACCACCTCCCTGGGCAGCCATTCCAGAACTTTCTCACCCTTGCTGGAAAAACCTTTTCCCTGCTGTCCAGCCTGGATTTCCCTTGGCCCAGCTTAAGATTGGGTCCTCTGGTCCTTCCAAGCCGCCTTTTTATGAGTCTCTGGAACACCTGGTGACAGAGGAAATGGGCCTGCCTGGCTCCCAGCTTGGGAGCCACAACATTTCTTCCTGAACAGCCCAGCTCTAATTCCAGTCCCAGAGCCCAGCACTAATTCCAGTTCCACAGCCCAGCTCTAATTCCAGTCCCAGAGCCCAGCACTAATTCCAGTCCCAGAGCCCAGCACTAATTCCAGTCCCACAGCCCAGCACTAATTCCAGTCCCAGAGCCCAGCTCTAATTCCAGTCCCAGAGCCCAGCACTAATTCCAGTCCCACAGCCCAGCTCTAATTCCAGTCCCACAGCCCAGCTCTAATTCCAGTCCCACAGCCCAGCTCTAATTCCAGTCCCAGAGCCCAGGTCTAATTCCAGTCCCAGAGCCCAGGTCTAATTCCAGTCCCACAGCCCAGCACTAATTCCAATCCCACAGCCCAGCACTAATTCCAGTCCCAGAGCCCTGGGGAGGGAAGAGGAGACAATGGAGCTGCTGCTCCAGAGGGGATGAGGAAGAGCTCTCAAGAGCAGGACAGCCTGGTTTGGAATTGCAGCTCTGGACACCCCTCCTGCCCCCAGGGCAAACCAGAGCCATTCCCGACTGCTCTCACCCCTGGGCAGCCTTGGCAGTGACCTGGGGCCACACCAGTGGCTCACAAGTTGTCACCTTGCTCTGGAAAGGTGCAGTCCCAAGCTGCACCAAGGGAAATCCAGGTTGGAGAGCAGGGAAAAGGTTTTTCCAGCAAGGGTGAGGAAGTTCTGGAATGGCTGCCCAGGGAGGTGGTGGAGTCCCCATGCCTGGGTGTGTTTAACAAAGCCTGGATGTGGCACTGGGTGCCAGGGTTGAGTTGAGGGGTTGGGGCTGGGCTGGACTCGATGGTCTTGAAGGTCTCCCAACCTGGTCACTCTGGGATTCTATGAATTCTGTGAGTTCTGTGAGGAGTTCTGGGAGGGTCAGGCTGGAAGGGCCCACAGCGCTCACCTGGAGCCACCTCTGGGTCACCCAGGGCAGAGGGCACAGGGTGGGCCCAGGTGGCTCTGGAATGTCCCAGGGAGGAGACTCCAGCCCCTCTCTGGGCTCTGCTCCAGCTCGGTCCCTGCCCAGGGCAGAAGTTGTGCCTCCTGTGCAGGGGAATTGCTGGGCTCAGGCCCTGCCCGTGGCTCTGGGGCCATTGCTGGGCCTGGAGCAGAGCCTGGGCCTGCTCTGACCTCTGCACACAGGGACAGACACGGGGACAGACAGGGACAGACACAGGGACAGACACAGGGACAGACACAGGGACAGACAGGGACAGACACAGGGACAGACACAGGGACAGCGACAGGGACAGACACAGGGCCAGGCAGGGCCAGGCAGGGCTGAGGCCCCTCTCTCTCCCTGGGGCTCCTCTCCAGGCTGAGCAGCCCCAGCTCCCTCAGCCTCTCCTGGGCATTCCAAGAGCCAAAACTCCTATAATCCATGCTGGGGGTGTTGAGAATCCTGTGCACTGTGACAATGGATTGGTCACACACAAATAAATTAATACCTCGGGAATGAGCGTGTGGAAAATCCAGCAAAATGAGCGCCAGGCATCAAAATTAGCAAGGAACTAAAATCGGGGGAAATTCCTCCTTAAGGGGAAAAAACAGCCAAGAAATCCTGCATTAGTGCAGCTTGTTAAATCAGCAACCTGTTGTGTCTGATCTTGCAAGGCTGGAGCAGCTCTCCCATTTCCCTGGTCTCCTCTGGGCTTGTTAACACAAGCTCTGCCATTCCTTCTGCAAGGAATTTTAATGCATTAATTTCTTCTTCGTTTCCCTGTGGTCAGGGTTAATTCTCTGCAATGAGGGTGCTGCAGGTAAAGCATTCTTTAGCCCCAGCCCCCAGGTAATTTTATCCATCAGACATCCCTGCTTGGAGCAGGGAATAATTCTGAGATCTCTGAGGTCTCTGGGAGGTGCTGCTTAACAAATGCAGGAGAATTTCTGCCTCCAGAATCTCTTCTCCCCTGTCAATAAAGCACTGAGCAGTGTTATTCCTGCATGTAGCTCATGTTTGTGGTCAATTATTCCTTGGTTATGTTCTCCTGTGCCCCAAGGCTCCTACCCAGGAGCTGCAATGTGCTCCTTTATTTCAGAAGGTTTGCAGAGAGGGCTGCAGCCAATGGCCCATGGCAAACCCTCCTGCTAATCTTTCACACGCTCCAGAACTTTGGGTTCAAGGCAGGACAAATCCCTTCCTCGTGGAATTGATGAGTTCCTGCTTTCACTTCTCCAAATTTGATTCATAAAAAAACAGAATCTGGCCAGTCTTTGTTACAGCTGCTGGTGGCCCTGCCATGGCCTGAGTGAGTGTCATCCTTCAGGACAGCACTCACCAGCTTCTGCCCCTCGTGTTCCTCAGCATTCCCCAGCCTGGGATTGTCTTCCCAAGAGTCACCTGGGGTTTAGGATGTCTCATTTCTGAGGGGTCCTGTTCACATGGAGGATGGAATGGATGGAGGATGGAAAGTGGGCAATGTGATGGTGTAGCCATGATATTTTATGAAAAATCCTTTCCTTAGGATTTTTCCTCCTGAGAAGCTGAGAGGCCTCAGGAACAAAATGCAACCAATGGTTATCTGCTGCTGTGGAATGCAACAGGAGCATCTGTGATTGGTCTCATGTGGTTGTTTCTAATTAATGGCCAATCACAGCCCAGCTGTCTGGACTGTCTCAGTCAGTCACAAACCTTTGTTATCATTCTTTTTCTATTCTTAGCCAGCCTTCTGGTGAAATCCTTTCATCTATTCTTTTAGTATAGTCTTAATATAATATATATCATAAAATAATAAATCAGCCTTCTGAAACATGGAGTCAGATCCTCGTCTCTTCCCTCAACCTGGGACCCCTGTGACCACCATCACATAATGGGAACAATTCATCCAGTGATTCCTGAGCAGCTCAAACTCCACCACAAATCCTGGAGGGACAGCACCCAGGGAATGGCTGCCAGTGCCAGAGGGCAGGGCTGGATGGGCCCTTGGCAATGAGGAATTGTTCCCTGGCAGGGTGGGCAGGGCTGGCATGGAATTCCATCCCTGGATCCCTGGCAGTGCCCAAGGCCAGGCTGGACACTGGGGACAGTGGGAGGTGTCCCTGCCATGGCAGGGGTGGCACTGGGTGGGCTCTGAGGTCTCTTCCCACCCAACCCAGTCTGGGATTCTGGGATTCCACCATTATGGGGTAGGGGCTGGTCTAGGAGTTTGTGATCAGCCTTTTTTCCAAGCTTTTCTGGTACAGTTTTTGCCAAGATTCAACTGCTTATGACTGCCAGAGGCCTCAAAGTGGGTGAAACCTTTGGAAGACTTCAGGATGGCTTAAAGCCCTGCATTTGTGGGGTGCTCCATGGTGATCCATGCAAAACCCCACAAATCCATGTAGGGTGTTCCATTGGATCGAGAGCCGTGGGCTTATCAAGCCAAACTCGTCTGTCCCACTGCTCCCCCTGTGTGGGGAGGAGCACAGGCTGCACTGTGCCTGTCAGCTGGGCCCTGGGGAGCTGCTCTTCCTCTGGAACTGCCAGCACATCCCTGTTCCCTGCATCCCTGGCAGTGCCCAAGGCCAGGCTGGGCACTGGGGCTGGGAGCACCTGGGACAGTGGGAGGTGTCCCTGCCATGGCAGGGGTGGCACTGGGTAGGATTTAAGGCCCCTCCCAACCCAAACCATTCCATGGCTCCCTGAGATCTCTGGGATTTCAATTTTGGAGCAAAGGAGTCCTCAGAGTGTCACCCACCCAGCAGAAGGCCAGGCTGCAGTGAGCCCTGCTTGAAGGGCTGCAGAGTGGCTGCTGCTCCTGGAACTTCTCACTTTTCTTCTTGGAAATCACTGCAAATATCAGAAACCCTCATCAGGGAAGTGGCACTTAGGGACAGGCTTTGGGGTGATGCTGGTGGTGCTGGGGTGAGACTGGCTGAGCCTGAAGGGCTCTTCCCACCCTGCTGATTCTGGGGTTGTGTCAGATCATTTGGCTGATCATGGTTTCAGTCTCTCTGGGATGTTTCTGTTTCATAGGCAAGGCAACAGGAACTGGCAAACTCCAGCAAATTTAAATTTTCTCACTTCATACCAGCCTGGCTGTGAGTTCAAAGGGACTCTTCCAATCCTTGGGTGTGCACCTGAGCTGTGGAGCACCTGCCTGCAGGCAGGGAATAGGGAACACAAATGGGCAGCAAGGGGAGGCATTGATTCACCTCAATTTGTAAAACTGTAATTTGTAAAAACTGAGGCTTTGATAGCAGAGATTCCTGGGACTGAGTCCATCTGGGATGATGAACTCATAAATAACATTTGGGGTCTAAATTAAGAGCTGGACTGTGGCATTGGCTGCCCCCTGAGAAAGAGGGCAGGGCAGCACAGATGGTGGAGATGCTGAGTGAGAAGTGGTGACCCTTCCTGCAGCCTCAGGCCCAGCCAGACTCTGCTCCTCCCTGCAAGGTCCTGCTGGGGTCAGCCCGGGCTCTGAGGCTGCTCTTGGCACCTAAAAACCACCCAGTGGGGCATTTCTGGTGTCAGATGTGTGTCCTCAGCAGGGCAGGGATTGTCCCTCTGTGCTGGGGTCCCTCCAGGGCTGGGTCCAGTTCTGCTCCTGCAGGAGAGCCCTGGAGGGGCTGGAGCGTGTCCAGGGCAGGGAACGGAGCTGGGCAGGGGCTGGAGAATCCCTGAGGGAGCTGGGCAGGGGCTGGAGAATCCCTGAGGGAGCTGGGCAGGGGCTGGGAATCCCTGAGGGAGCTGGGCAGGGGCTGGGGCTGGAGCAAAGGAGGCTCAGGGGCCCTTGTGGCTCTGCACAAGTCCCTGCCAGGAGGGCACAGCCGGGGGGGTCGGGCTCTGCTCCCAGGGAACAGGGACAGGAGCAGAGGGAACGGCCTCAGGCTGGGCCAGGGCAGGCTCAGCTTGGACAGCAGCAGCAATTTGCCCATGGAAAGGGAGCTCAGGCCTTGGCAGGGGCTGCCCAGGGAGCTTTGCAGTGCCCAGCCCTGCAGGTGTCCCCTGCAGGTGGCACTGAGTGCTCTGGGCTGGGGACAAGGTGCCCATGGACTTCTGAATTTCTGGATTTCTTGAATTTCTTGAATTTCTTGAATTTCTTGAATTTCTTGCATTTCTTGAATTTCTGGATTTCTTGCAAAATCTGACCAACTAGATGTCTGAATTTCTTGCATTTCTTGAATTCGGGAAATTGGCTGAGTTTCCACTTCAGCTCCTTCCAGTTTGGAGTCCCCATGGCTGCAGGCACAGTGCAGGTGGCTGAGTGTCCTCTCAGGGCTTCCTCAAACTGGGATTTCAATTGGGAATGAACTGGGAATGAAAAACTGGGAATGACCACTGGGGAGGAATCTGTGACCTCCCATCCTGTGCCTCTCCTGCCTTGTGCTGCTGGGATGCTGCAGTAAAACTCCTCTGCTCGGGGCTCTGGGTGTCTTTAGGAACGCTGGGGACAGAATCCAGAGGCCAGGCTGGCACCAAACCCCACATGAACACTTCTCAACAGCAGGAAAGCCACGGGAAGTGAGCGCCCTGCAGGAGTTCTGTGTGGAAACTGGGCTGGAAGTGGAGGGATTTGGGATTTGGGATTTGGGATTTGGGATTTGGGGCCACGGTGACATAACCCACACCAGGGAGGGGCAGATTTTGCAAGAGCTGCGCATGAGCCAGGCCTGGGTGTGCTTAAGCTTGGCTTAAAGCAAAGCTCCAGATCCTCTCACTCCTTGCTCTGGGAGCAGGAGGAGCAGAGCAGCTCAGCAGCAGCCTCAGCTTTGTCCCTGTCCCCTCCTGGCTGCTCCAGAGTTTGGGAGAGCAGGGCCAGCCTGCTCAGGGCTGGCTTTGCACCCTCCTGGCTGCTGGGGTTCCAGCTGCACCCCAGGACAGCTCCTGGGGGTTCAATCCCTCGTGCTGGGGAAGAGAAAGGTGCATTTATTGATGGCAGGCCTTGATCCAGGCTTAGAATCCTGGAATCTCCTGAGCTGGAGGGACCCAGAGGGATCCCTGATCCAAGGCCTGGCCCTGCACAGACACCCCACCAATCCTCCCTGGGAGTGTTGTCCAAACCAGACCCTTCCCCATCCCCTGTCCCTCCTTTGGACACTCCCCAGGAGCTTCATTTTAACCCATTTTATGTCGAGGTGCCCAAAACTCCAGGCAGCTCTGGGCACTGAATGCAGCAGGGATCTCTCTGGGGGTGTCACAGCCCAGGTGTTCCAGCCCTGGAGATGGCAGATGCAGAGTGGAAAATCCTCGTGGTGCTCAGCCAGCAGAGCCCCGGCTCCCTCCCCTCTCCCAGTGCCCCCATTCCTTTCCATAGACGAGGCTGGTGGAGAGGAGAAAAAAAAATAAATATTTTGGGCTAAGCTGCTGAGTCATTAACCATGTGATGGAAACAATGCCTGCAGTTCTCACCTCCTCCTACTCCTCCTCCTCCTCCTCCTCCTCCTCCTCCTCCTCCTCCTCCTCCCAGGCTTTTGTGTTCCAAGGGCTCTGTCCACAGGCAGCAATGGGAATCTGCTCCATGACTCATCCCCTGGGCACTGCAGCCACTCTGATAATGCTCCCTGCTCAGGCCTTTCACATCTAACACAGTTGGGAGAGCCTGAAATAAGGGTTTGGGGCAGGGGAGAGAGATTAGCTCCCAATGGCTGCTCTTTGATACATTTAAATCTATAAAAAATATAAATATAAAACGTGTAGTGAAATGAGGAGCTGAAAACTAACTTTGAAAGGGACCTCAGCTTGGCCTCTACAACTGCAAATCTGCATTTTCCATCTCTCCCTGCCCTTGCACCATCGTGGATAGAGGTGTGGACATCCTGCAGAGGTGGTTTGCATAGAGGAAAGCTGTTTGTGCACTTCAGGAGGTGCAGGAAGAGCTTTTGTGCATGCAAACCACCAGCTCCATTTGGCAAATGTGTCATTAAGTGGTGGTTTGTCACAGCTTTTTTGCCTTCCTCCCTTCCAAATGCCTGTGTACACAGGATTGAAATGCTCTGCGAGCTGCTGGGTGGAACAGGATTTTCAGATTCTCCAGTAATTTATATTTACTTCCATCTAACAATCAAAATTGCTTACAGTGCACAACTTCCAGCCTACCATGGATTAAAATGCATTTTGGAAACCTCTCCAGATTCCTGGCACATTTATTGCAGCAACTCCAAAGCACAGAGTGTTTGGGATCTTTAATCTTGCCATTCCTGTAATAAGAAAAGTTGTATAATCCATCTCTGAAGGACAAATCCTTCTGAAAATCCTGTGAGTGTATCCTGAGAGCAGGATTTCTCCCTCTGAAACCACTCATCCATATCCAGCCAGGAAAAGCCTCTCATTTTCTCCCATTATCACATTTGTGTGTTTGCTCAAAAGCCCTCACAGAACTCTGCAGCCTCTCCCATTTCCCCTTCCACAGCCCCTTTTTCCTTCCAGCAGCTGCTTCAGGGTGGGCAAAGAGGTGCTGGGAATGAGGAGCTGGGGCTGCCCCTGGATGGAATTCCATCCCTGGATCCCTGGCAGGTTGGACACCGGGGCTGGAGCAGCCTGGGACAGTGGGAGGGGTCCCTGCCATGGCAGGGCTGGGATGGGATGAACTTTGAGGTCCCTTCCAACCCAAACAGATTTGGGATTCCATGATTCGATGAAAATGCCATTAAACTTTAGGAGTTTGGGATGGAAATGGCCCCTGAGGGCTCTGCCAGAGAAAAGTTCCTCCTTTCAGGACCACAATAAGTTCAGCAAATAGGGAAGAGGAGGAAGCTCCATTCTTTAACCCTGCCTTTCCACCTGCTTGTGCACCTTGGGCTGCAGCTCTCTGCCCTCTCCCAGGTGGCACAGCACAGAATCATGGAATGGTTTGGGTGGGAAGGGACCTTAAAATTCACCCAGTGCCATCCCTGCCATGGCAGGGACACCTCCCACTGTCCAGGCCCAGTGTCCAGCCTGGCCTTGGGCACTGCCAGGGATCCAGGGGTGGAATTCCATGCCAGCCCTGCCCACCCTGCCAGGGAACAATTCCTCATTGCCAAGATCCCATCCAGCCCTGCCCTCTGGCACTGGCAGCCATTCCCAGCTGGGTTTGGGCAGGGATCACCCTCCAGGGATGGCTCTGGAAGGAACCTGGACACAGGGAGAGAGTCCTGAGGGGATGGAATTCAAATCACAAGGGGAAGGCAGAGGGAATCAGACCAGAATAATGAAATCTGGATTTGGGTTGGGAGGGAACTTAAAGCTCATCCCAATCTACCCCAGCCATGGCAGGGACACCTCCCACTGTCCCCAGTGCCCAGCCTGGCCTTGGGCACTGCCAGGGATGCAGGGGCAGCCCCAGCTGCTCTGGGCACCCTGTGCCAGGGCCTGCCCACCCTGCCAGGGAACAATTCCTCATTGCCAAGATCCCACCCAGCCCTGCCCTCTGGCACTGGCAGCCATTCCCTGGGTGCTGTCCCTGCAGGCCTTGTCCCCAGTCCCTCTGCAGCTCTCCTGGAGCCCCTGCAGGCCCTGCCAGGGGCTCTGGGCTCTCCCTGCAGCTGCTCCTCTGCAGGTTGAACATTCCCAGCTCTCCCAGCCTGGCTCCAGAGGGGCTCCAGCCCTGGGGCAGTCCCGTGGCTCCTCTGGGCTCTCTCCAGCTGCTCCCTGATTCCCCAGGGCTGGGCCCCTCTGCAGGTGGGCTCTCACCTGAGCAGGACAACATCCCCTCCCTTGCCCTGCTGCAGCCCAGGATCCCTTTGCCCTCCAGGGCTGGCAGATTTTATTGTCTCTTTTCCAGCTCAGCCCCAAGAACTTGGCCCCTGCAGATCCAACAAATCCATGGAGGAAAATTCCACTGGGCAAAGGGGTTTTCACTTTCTCCTCGTTCCCAAACACCACTCTCAGGGCAGGTGGTGCCAGGTTACAGAATTGCAGATATTGGTCCTCCTTCTCCTGTTCCTGGGTCCTGCACAAAAGGGATTTGGGGTGTGGAAGGGCAGCTGGAGAGCAAGAAACTCATGGATCATTCTGCAGGGGGGGAACAGCTGGAGCTGGGCTGGGGTTAGAGAAAGACAAAACAGAATTTTCTGGAGAAAACAGAATTTTTTGGAGGGGTGAGTTGTTCCAGGATCATCTGTGGAGGGATCTTTGGATGTGACACAACATAAAAATGTCCAATTTGGATTCTCCCAGGCTTCAGCCATTGTGTGTTGCCCACTAAATTTGAGAAATCAAAGGGAATCTGATGAAACTGGAGCAGTTTCTCCTGACTGAGGTGACATGATGGAAAAAAAAAACCAAAAAAAACTGGGACTGAGCCTTGCAGGACTTCAAGACTTGGAGTGCCCTTTGCTGTGTGATATTTGTGTTTGTAATTTTAACTCGAGATAGAGCCAGAGCTGTTTCTCTGCCTGCCAAAGGAAACGATAGATATAAATCATCCACCAAAAAGTGAGGCCTGGGGCCCTTGTTTATGTGATATGGAACAATTTCATTATTGTTAATTATTTATTTTGGTAGGGCTACAAAGTGGTAAAAGCCTTTTTTCTTTTTTTTTTTTTTTTTTTTTTAGGAAGACAGGATAGAAAGCAAACTTCAAGCATTCCAGTTTCTTTGGCATTTTCACACTGGTCAGTGTTCAGATTTCATGTGACAAGCCCAGGAATGGAAGTTGAAAAAGGCAAATTTTATCTTCCCCCTCTGCTAAAGGGCATTTGTTGCTTCCTGTGGGTTTCTAAGGGCAATTTTCCAGCGTGACTGTCAGAACCCGTCCCCAAACAGGGCAGAGCTGCTGCTTCTTGCAGGAAGGGAAATTCTGATTTGTTTTCTTCGTTGCTGTTGCATGGTGTGCTCATCCCCAGCCCACACTCACCTGCAGCATCCTGCCCACACCTTGCAGCAGGTGGAACACGGCTCCACCCCAGTTCAAGCCACCGAAATCCAAAATTCCAGCGCTGTTGCAGGTGATGCTGCCACCAAAGCTGTGGGGTGGCTCCTGTGTGTGCTGCTCCTTCACCCTCTGCTCATCCCACCCATCTCTGCTCGCAGTGCCAGCATTGATTGGTCCTGAAAATTAAATAAGGCCCAGAACTCCTCCAGGAGCACAGGATCAAGGAATATCTTGAGGAAATAAGGATGTGAAGATGTCAGGATGGCAAATGTTCTCCAGGAGGTGCCATGTGTGACATGGAAACACACCAGGTCTCAACTGTGTTTCCAGGGGAAGCCTGTGGCACAAGAGGGACTCCTCTCCTCTTGATGAACTGAGAATTGATTATCTGAAGGGTGGTGATGGACTGAGAGTCGGTGATCTGAGGGATGGTAATGAATTGAGGGGCCAAGGTTTTGTCTTACTGTGATGTGTTGGAAATTTGGTGCGGGGAGGAGGAATGTTTGGAAGGTTTTCATCCGGAGTTCTGGGTGATTCTCTTATGTATTGTAAGTTAATAATTTGTTTTTCCTTTTATTCCTAAGCTAGAGCCTGCTTTGCTCTATTCCTGCTCACATCTCACAGCAGACACCAGGGAGAATGTATTTTCATGGGGGCACCGGCATTGTGCCAGCCTCAAACCATGACAGGGTGAGAGATCAGCTCCCAGTGGCTTCTGTTTAACACATTTAAATCTCTAAAATGGTCCCTCCTGCTTAAATCTATAAAAGGGACCCCCAGGATCATCAATCCCAGCCCTGCCCTGCCCAGCCTGGGCATCCCTGGCAGCGCTGGCCAAAGGCTCCTGGAGCTGTGGCAGCCTCGGGGCCGTGCCCATTCCCTGGGCAGCCTGGGCAGTGCCAGCACCCTCTGGGCAAGAACCTTGCCCTGAAAACCCAACCTAAACCCCTCCAGGCCCAGCTGCTGTCAGCTCCCAGGAGCAGAGATGGATGCTGGCCCTCAGGAGGAGCTGCAGCCCCTGGTGGGTCTCTCTCAGCCCCCTCTGCCCCAGCTGGACACTCCAAGGTCCCTCAGCTGCTCTTGTTTGGCTCTTCCAGCTCCTTCCCCATCCCTGTGGCCTCTCCCTGTGTGTTACATGCCCACACCTGCCTGGGCATGAGGGCACAGATGCCCCCAGGGGCTGCAGGCCCAGGTCACCCTGCACAAAGGGTCTGGGCTTGGTGTCATTCCCGAGCTGCTGGCACGGGCAGAGCTGCAGACAAACGGCGCCATCGCCATGGAAATCGCTGGCACTCACATCCCCCGACAGCTCCTGCATCCCTGTGCCAGGGTCAGGAAAATTCATCCACAAACACCAGAGCTTTATGGCCAAACAGGAGACAGAGGAGTCCTTTGGCTTTACTCCAATAAAGGGAGAGGCCATGGGCCATTCCCCTGGGATCTCTCAGTTTTTTTGGAGGACGCAGGCTCCTTTTTATCCACATTTCCCAGCTGCATTTCCCTTCTCTCTTTCCCCATTGTCTGAGAGGTTCAGACTTCCCAAAACACCCGATACCAGAGATTCCCTCTAATGTACAACCCTCCCTTTTCATTTTCAATTCTTATGGAATTTAGGTGGTTTTCCCCATTGGCTGAGGCACTTGAGAGGTACAGACTTCCCAATACACCTGATACCGAAGATTTGCCAAAGATTTCCCTCTGATGTACAACCCTCCCTTTTCATTTTTAATTCTTATGGAATTTAGGGGTTTTTTTTCCCATTCCTGAGGCACTTGAGAGGTTCAGACTTCCCAAAACACCTGACACCAGAGATTCCCTCTAATGTGTAACCCTCCCTTTTAATTTTTAATTCTTACAGAATTTAGGGGTTTTTCTTCCCCATTGTTTCTTTCATCTCTCAATGTCTAATTTCATTTATCAGCAAACCTAAAGTTCATTAGTAAAAGCAAATCTCTTTTTCCATTCATCAATCAGTGAAATCCTTCCCATTGTTTCTTTTATCTTCCAGTGCTGGTTTTATCTACCAGCAGACCCAGAGCTGGTTTGTAAAGACAAATCTGCCATTCCTCTCATATAAATACATGTATATGTATATATAAATGTATATATACACACACACACATATATGTATGTGTATATATGCCCCATAGCAGTGAAATGAGCTGTTCTAGGGAGGAAAAAAAGATTAAAAAGCATTCAAGGAATAAAAAGATTGACCTGTTAAGTAATCTATAGGATACCTAGTGACAAATGGGAAAATTGCTTTGTTTGGGGTTTGTTTTGTTTTCAACCTGCACTTTGTTTTCAATACATTCTTGATCTTTGTGTGTGTGTTCTGGGGGAATTCTGAGGAGAAGAAGTGGGATGAATCCTGCTTTCAGCATTGCCTCAGTTCTCTTAATTTTCAGTGTCAAATATATATATATATATATATTTCAAAATTAATATAAATGGTACCATTTCTATTAATATATATATTAAATATATATATATAAAATATATATCAAAACAGACACCTTTACAACGTGAATTCTTCTCTTCTCTTGGCCCCTGCTGACTAGAGAAGGAATTTATTTTTAAGTGGTCAAACTTCCTCCCAAGGAATCACGCCTCTAGATCCTGCCTGGGGGGTTTGGTGTGGCTAAAAATGGGTGAGGAGACAAGGAGAGGGCTCCCTGTGCTCCTTGGACAGGGGGTGGTGGTGCCAAGGGAAGGTGGCAGCTGCTGCAGCACTGTCAGGGGTTAATGCTGGGCCTTGCTGCCCCATGGGAAAAACGCCAATCGCTCGTTTTTAAAATTGTAAAAGTTTAATAGTAATAAAATGGTTATAAAAATAGGAATGTAATTAGAGTGAGAATAATTTGGACAATCTGGATTAGGACAATATGAGACAATAAGAACAAAGAGTTACAGACAGTCTGGGTACCTTTTCTGGACAAAATAAGCCCGAAAAAGGCCCCACATTAACAGAGGATTAACCCTTAAAAGCAACAGCCTGTTGCATATTCATACACCTCATCCATGATGCATAAATTCCATTCAAACACAGGATTCTGGCTGGTCATCATCAGCTTCTTCCTCTTGATGCTGACGGTGTCTTCAGGAAGGAAGAAGTTCGTTTCTTCTGATAATGGAGCAATAAATTCTCTTTCTCTGAAAGATTCAGGTGTCCTGTGGCTGCTATCTGGTGTGAGTCCTTTCTTTAGCATAGTTTCTATTTTAACCTTATGTTATAACCCAAAACCGCACACTACATAAGAAAATTATTACAGCATAACTTTCTAACATAACACAAATAACATTCATTTTAATATCTGCCAAAAGCCAATCATAAAATACACACTTTTTCACACCCAGGAGTGGGAGGGAGGCCTTGGGGACCTTCTGTTTTCTCTGGGATTGCCATGAGAGCTTGGGAACAGGGCACGTGGGGGAGGCATCAGCCAAAGAAGTGGTGCTGGAATTGCTGATTGTGTGGGATCCTCCATTCTGGGACAGGGAGGGAACTGGGAACTGGGCAGATTCCACTCCCCAAACGCAGTGAAGGAGTTGCTGCTACTCCCTGAGTTCTTCTGCTGAGAAAAGCACGAGTTGTTCTGCCTGGCAGCCTTGGAACCTCTCATTACACAACACAGAGGGTTCCACATCCCATAAAGCAACAGCACAGGTCATTGTTTCACTTTTTGTATCTCATTTCGACATGGGAATTACTAAAATATTGTCCTTTTTTTGGTGTATCAGCACTCACACCATCTCTGCAAGGGGATCTCTGCCTTCCTGCTTCCCTGCAACTGTTGCTGAAAATACAGCTGTGTTGTATTTTCCACAGGTTGTTTTCCAGATGTATTTGCTGCAGGAATGCTTCTGTGCTTTACCTGATGTAGAATTTGGGAGATAAATCCCCACATTTGGAACACACAGAGTTCTGTTCTGCTTCACCTCACTTTTGGTAGCATGGAGACCATAACTGCCCTGCACTCATTGCTAGTGCCAGTGTCAGGTGAATCAGCTTCCACTGAAAAAAAATTGGTTGGATGTTTTCCAGACATTGTAGCCACTGAAACAAATCAGGAAAAAAAACCTGTATTTTTAACAGGATGCACTGCACTACTGAAAATCTGTATTTTAACAAGATGATCTGTATTTTAACAGGATCATTGTGGTACCTCATAAAGGGAATTATAGGGACCCTCAGGATCATCCTGCCCTGCACAGACACCCCAAAACTCCCAGCCTGTGCCTGCTGAGGGACAGCCCTGCCATTGTCCCCTGCTGGGCAGTGCAGTGGCAGTGTTGGGACACAGGGACACACAAGGACACTCCTGGCAGAGCTGGGCTTTGCTGCCAGCCTGGGCCTGCCCTGACTTGCTTCCTTTGGTAAGCCAGGCTCAGCACCCCCTGCTCCTGCTGGGCTGGAAAATTGGGTGTGAAATGGCACAGCAGGGCCAGCAGGGCTGCAAATGGAAAGGGAATCCTGATTTTCTTGGAAGTTAAGAAGTGAGAGGTTCTGGACATGGGTTGGTGTCAATAGGAAATGATGTTGGCAATTGATTTCATCTGTGGGAATTGTACAGTCATGGAATGGTTTGGGTGGGAAGGACCTTAAATCCCAGCCAGTGCCACCCGTGCCATGGCAGGGACACCTCCCACTGTCCCCAGTGCCCAGCCTGGCCTTGGGCACTGCCAGGGATGCAGGGGCAGCCCCAGCTGCTCTGGGAATTCCATCCCAGCCCTGCCCACCCTGCCAGGGAACAATTCCTCATTCCTAAGATCCCATGAAATCCTACTTTGAAGCCATTCCCTGGGTGCTGTCCCTGCAGGCCTTGTCCCCAGTCCCTCTGCAGCTCTCCTGGAGCCCCTTCAGGCCCTGCCAGGGGCTCTGAGCTCTCCCATGTTTGCTGTATAATTTTGGATTTGTTTTTTTTTTTGAGGTTGAGATCCTGAGAGAGGTTTCTGAGATTTTATTTGAAGTGTGGCAGGAAGAGCTGAGCCTCTGTCCTGGCTCAGGGTGCCCAGAGCAGCTGGGGCTGCCCCTGCATCCCTGGCAGTGCCCAAGGCCAGGCTGGGCACTGGGGACAGTGGGAGGTGTCCCTGCCATGGCTGGGGTGGCCCTGGGTGGGATTTAAGATCCTTCCCAACCCAAATTGTTCTGTGATTCCCTGATGTTGATTTTTATCCACTCAGATTTTCCTGCCTGCAGAGTTTTCCTCCAAGGCCTTTCCTTTGTTGCTTCCCAGTGAATGAAATCTCCACGCTGAGCTGGAGCTTTCTCCCTGTTCCAGGTGAGCCAGAGCTCTTTCCTGCACTGCCCTGAGGAAAATTCCTGCAAATTCCTGGAAAAGCTCAGGTGCCATCAGGGCACTGAGGCTGGCAAGGCCCCTCTGGAGGAGCTGCAGCCCCTGGTGAGCTCTGACCTCGGTCCTGAACCCCAAAACCCCCAAATCTTTCACATCTGCGGGGGTTCAGCAAAATCTCCTGGCTTTTACTTTCAGTTTGGAAGCCTGGCTGGGTGAGGGGTTTGAAGCACTCCCAAAAAGATATTTTACTACTGAATTCCCATCCAGGCAGGAGCACAAATTACCAGAAATTCTGGAGTGGTTTGAGAAAAACTGTGATTGAATTCTTCAAGCCTCCTGAATCCCCAGGTGATTTAATGCCCCAGGTGGATGATATCAGTGACATCCAGCACCTGTGAGCTCCTGATCTTTGTAAAGCAGAGAAACTTTGCACAAATGTTAATTGGAGGAATTAACACCTGCATTAATCACCAGCACAAACCAAATGAATTTGAGGCTTCTGATGATATTCTGTGGTGTCTGCTGCAGGCTGGACATGTAGGAAAAAGGGGATTATCCAAAGATTTGAAATTATTCACATTGCACCAAACAGTTTCCTTAACGCTTTGATTAAATTATTATTATTATTATTATTATTATTATTATTATTATTATTATTATTATTATTATTATTATTATTATTATTATTATTATTATTATTATATTCTTTTGGAGAGTGACTCCAGTGAGCTCTGTCCACTGACTTGGGGAAAACCATGGGACCACGTTTGCCGCTTGAAATTTTAAATTTTGAATTGTCACCGTGTAATAAAGAAACCAAGAGTAACAGCAAGGCCTTTTGTTGCCCCCAGGATGATTTTCCTCTGCCTGGCAGCAACAAAGGAGGTGCTTGATGAATCCACTTTGTGTCATTGCAAGAGAGAATTCCTGAATCTTCTGGAATCAGTGATGGGGGATCTGCAGCTCTTCTCAGGTGGGTGGTGCTGGGTGGACTGGATGATCTTTGTGTTTCCAGGATTTCTCATTTATTAGTTCCAATTTCTCTACACTGACCTACAGAGGTTTCTTCTTTTTTGTTTTGTTTTTTTTGTTTGTTTGTTTGTTTTTTTCCCTGGGGATTTCTTGGACAAAACCCCTTGAGCGTGTTCTGGACCATGGAATCTTTAAATGGAATTGTTCTTCAAATGGAAATCCAAACATTTCCTGTTCCCTCACAAGTCCTGCACAGGGAATGAACTCCTGGAAGCTCCAGGATCACTGTGCCTGGAGCACAAAGGGACCTGCAGGTGGGTCCACGAGAGCTGGAGCAAAGTCACAACTCCAGATGGATTTTCTGAGGTCTGAAAATGCTGAAGAAATGACTGAAATCTGCATTTTCTGCCCTCACACACATTTTGAATGTGAAAAGAATTTTTGAATGGGGAAAAAAAAAAAAAGAATTTCCAGGAAAACCTGGTGCAGAAATTGTCTCTGTAAAAAAAAAAAAAAAAAAAAAAGGAGAGACAGAGCCTGGCTGAACGTTCACCACTTCAATAAACTGGAATTTGGGAAGAGCCACCATGATCAGGGAAGCAGAAGACAGGTGAGCACCACTGGAACGAGGGAGAATAATTTTTCTTGATTTTTTTTTTTGCTTTTCTCATGTATTTCCCAGATTCTGAGCATTTCTGCTGGATATCAGCACTATGAACAGCAACATGGCTTTGGATGTGTGATTTCTAAGGGTGAAGGGATCAAACCCCCTCACTTCTCTAATTTAATCAGGGTTAGGGATTCCTCAGTGAAAATGTGGGTTTAAACTTGATTAAATTGGATCAGTTGATTCATGATATTCTATTTGCACAACACAATTTATTAGCAGCAAATTGCTGCCAAGAGAAGAGGACAAACAGCTGGAAAAGCAGAGAGAGGCTTCTGGGGGAGGCGTCATTTTAATTGCACAGAATTCCATTCACATCCCCAGCACGGGCAGCACGACCTCAGAACCTTCTGGAAGGAGCTGAAGTGGGAACTCTGCCAATTTCCCAGAATCAGAAATCCCTGGGGCTGGCCCAGCCCTGCCAGCCCATGCAGTGCCAGCTGTGCCCCATGGGCACCTTGTCCCCAGCCCAGAGCACTCAGTGCCACCTGCAGGAGACACCTGCAGGGCTGGGCACTGCAAAGCTCCCTGGGCAGCCCCTGCCAAGGCCTGAGCTCCCTTTCCATGGGCAAATTGCTGCTGCTGTCCAAGCTGAGCCTGCCCTGGCCCAGCCTGAGGCCGTTCCCTCTGCTCCTGTCCCTGTTCCCTGGGAGCAGAGCCCGACCCCCCCGGCTGTGCCCTCCTGGCAGGGACTTGGGGACACTGAGGGTCCCCCTGAGGGGGGGGACACTGAGCCTCCTTTGCTCCAGCCCCAGCCCCTGCCCAGCTCCCTGAGCCCCTGCCCAGCTCTTGGTACCTCTGCTGCTTCTCATTTCCTTGCCTGGGCTCTCTTGCCTCCTCGGGGTCTGCAGAGGGATCCAAGCACAGCCACCCCTCAGGTTCCTCTCATTCCTGGCACAGCAGCAGTGCCAGTCCCTGGTTGTCTCCCAGGTGATGGGACTGCAGGCTGCTCCTGCCAGAAATGCACAGGATGCAGCCTGCCTTGATTTATTTCTTTCCTTCTCTATCTTTATTTATTTATTTTTGCACCAAGACACCAACACAGCCTAACATCCCTTTTCTCACCTGCAGCAGGAAACCACTGAAGCAGAAATTCAGCCATTCTGGCACCGTCTGTGTCTGTTTGCAATCATTGAAAGCACAGAGAGACCTCAAGAAATTATGTGAGACTCAGAAACCTTTCAATGTTTGCATCTTAGAGCTGATTTTTCTCTGTTTTTCCTGCTTTGAGGTTGCTGGAAAGAACTTACTGGGAGCTGAGAGATGCTTCACCCATGGACAGCACCCTCGGGATGTCTCCAGCTCCAGATGTCACCTGAGCCCTTCAAATCCATTTCTGCAGCTTTTCAGGTACATTTGCCTCAAAGCTTCTTCCCTCACCACACCAATAATCTCTGGTGCTTTTTCCAGCTGCATTTAATGCCCTCAATGCCCTTCAAGGCTCCTTTAACTCCCTAACTGGGAAGTTTGCCTTTCAATCCAGCAGGAACTGTAATGGTGGATATTGTTTAAGCTCCCTGCTGCCCTCCAAGCATCGAGAGTTTCCTGCTGCCTTCTACCTGTTACATATTTGAAGACTCTTATCATGTTACTTCTCTGTCCTATTTTCTCTAGATTAAAACCAACAAACCCAGATCTTTGAGGTTTCCCTCCAGAGTCAGCTTTTTTTACAGACTTTCAGCACCTTTTTGTGCTCTCAGGACTTTCCCTAATTGGCCTCGTGAGGAAGTTGGAGACCAGGCTGGGGTTTCTCCAGTTCAGTGACCAAAGGGAATCATTCATTTTTCACTTTCAGGCCTCCCCAGGGCTGAGTGGGAGTGCAGGAATTATTCCATACATCCCAACCAGCCTGTTTAGACATTTCAGGCCAATCCTTGCTTTCCCACACATTTGTTAATTCTCAAGGGAGCTCAAGCTCTTCCAAAATGCCCACTGGTTTTTGTCCAGGTTTTTTGCCTTGTTGGCTCCTTCCACTGGGGGGGTTTATTCTTATGTAAAACTGAGTTTACACTTGCACTGAATCCTGCTGGTTTTACACCATTTCTTCAAGGATCAAGATGTTAATCCTAAAAGAACTTTCCCACTCAATCCCTCATCCTGCAAAACACAAGGAAAACAGGGAATGGCAAAAACCCCAGGCAGGGCATCTGCAAAAAATGCTTTCCATAATTTTTCCACACCAACAACAATCCCTCTTGGAGGGTTTTTGATGTTTCAAACAGCTGAGTCCACCTTACAATGGTTTCATTTTAGTTCCCTCAGCGGAGGCTGTGCTGAAAGCCTCGCTCCAGTCAAGATATGCAATATCTATTGTCCATAAGAGCTGCTACTTGTCAGGGGAGGAAATGAGCCTGGCTGGGCAGGATTTGTTCCTGGCAAATCATTCTTGGCCTCCACTTATCATTTCATTATTTCCCATGCACAAAAGAAAACTTTGTTTCATTATTTGTTTCCAGAAATTTCCAGGAATTCAAGCTGGGCTGTTTTCTCCTCTGACATTCCCCAAGCTGGTTTTTTTTATAACTCAGGTGACTGCAGCACCTGTCCCTGCTCTTCCCTTTTTCCAGCTGTGGGAAGGGATTCCTTGTGGATTCCTCTAGGATTCAGCCAGTCCTCCACATCCTCTCAGCTGCATTCTGCCAGGTCTGGCTGGCTGGAAAAAGCCCAACTTGCTGAAATGTTCTGCTCTGTTCTTCGTGGTTACTCAATGGACCATTGTTCATTCTCCTTGCTGAGGAGTGAGGAGAAAAAGCCATCAATCATTTTGGCATTCCCAGTGTCACCTTTTCCCATCCTGCCATCCTGGAGGAAGAGCACATCTGTTTTTCACAGTTTTCTTGTTCTAACTCCTAAAGAACAGCCACACCTACCTGGAATTTTCTCTTCCCTTTGCTAATTACATTGATTTTATTAATTTTCACTCTTACAGGCTTCTGTTCTCATTGCTGTTCCCAGTTTGCTGGAGTGTCTGCTCACACTGGAGGGTTAATGAGCCACTGATTGGGATTTAGTTGAGTTGTGGCCTGAAGAAGGGACACAGGAACCAAAGGTGTGCCTGTGGTGGCTCTGCAGCTTCTGCCACCCTCCCTGTGCCTGCTGGTGCATTCAGAGCTGTTCCCTCCTCGGGGAGCAATGGAATGGTCGGGGTTGGAGGGATCCCCAAGCTCATCCAGCCCCATGTCATGGACAGGGAACCTTCCATGAGGTTCCACACCCAGCCTGGCCTTGGGCACTGCCAGGGATGCAGGGGCAGCCCCAGCTGCTCTGGGCACCCTGTGCCAGGGCCTGCCCACCCTGCCAGGGAACAATTCCTGCCCAAAATCCCATCTAATCTCATTTTGTATCTCTCTACCCTTATATTGTATTCCACACAAGCTACACTTTGTCACAGTTACTTCTGGACTCCCTCGCTGGCCTGCCTCTCTGCCAGTTCAAAGCTTTTCTCAGTTGAGCCATTTCTCCCCCTTGTTTCCCCTGGCTCTCCTGGCACTCAGCATTCAGGATAGCCCAGCTGAGCCCTGGGGGTGGCTGCACCTCCCAAACCACGCCTAAATCCCCTGGTGCCAGAGCTCTCTCTGGAAGGACTGGGCCCTCCCAGAGCTCCAGATCCCTCCACAGTCATTCCCAGCCCCCCTCAGCTGTGTTTCTCAGAACCTTCTGGAACCCTGGGGCTGGCCCAGCCCTGCCAGCCCCTGCAGTGCCAGCTGTGCCCCATGGGCACCTTGTCCCCAGCCCAGAGCACTCAGTGCCACCTGCAGGGGACACCTGCAGGGCTGGGCACTGCAAAGCTCCCTGGGCAGCCCCTGCCAAGGCCTGAGCTCCCTTTCCATGGGCAAATTGCTGCTGCTGTCCAAGCTGAGCCTGCCCTGGCCCAGCCTGAGGCCGTTCCCTCTGCTCCTGTCCCTGTTCCCTGGCAGCAGAGCCCAGACCCACTGTCTGTGTCCTCTTGGCAGGAATTTTGGAGACTCCTGGTCCCACCTGGCAGAGCCATTAACACTCAGGAGGAGGGTGAGAGGGGCAGGGCAGTCACAACAACTTTCCCAGCCATCCTGGGTTTAGGTTTTTTTTGGCCAGGACCCTTCTGGGATATCAGGATAAACAGCAGGAAGGTGCCCCTTCCTCCCCTTTCCATGGAAAAGAACCATCAGCCATGAACAGGTTTTGTTTCCTCCTGGGTGTGATGGGTTTGGGATGGGCTGGAATTACCTGCAGTTCTTTAGATTCTGGTTCCTGAGTTTGAGACAGTGAAGAGTTCAAGTGAATATTTCAAGAATTGCTGCGTTCCTCATTCAGAGCACTTCACATGTGTAGCACCAATTGAATTTATTCCATCTGGGATCATTCAGCACTTCTGCAAATGAGACCACAAAATGTCAATTCAGACACTCAGAAACGGGGAGGGTGAAATTCATGGCCACCTGCAAGAAGTGTGGTTTAACTGACTCGTGCAGCCCCACCCAAGTAAGGAAGGAGGGATTCAATCCCTTCCTAAGGCACATCCCAGCTGGTTGAAACCCAAGAGCTCATCCTTTTCCACATAATCCCCTGCACATTCACTGCTCATCTTCTGTCTGCTGAAACAAATGTGGAAAAAACTTCTGGAGACAGCAGCCTCCTCCACTATGTCATCCTGACACAGCTCCAGAGTGGCTCCACCCTGAAAAATAAATGTGGCACAGAGCCCATGGAAAAGAAAAGTGGGCAATTATCTACTTTGCATATGCAGATGCAAAGGAGAGGAAGGAGAAATAACGCTCCTCATTATGTGGTATTGATTTTGCAACCTAGTCCTCATTTAAAGCAGATTGGATGTGTGCAATTATGCAGCTTTTTAAAAGTAAACAGCAAAAAGGATCTGAACTCCTTCCATCGTGTGCAAGCATCACATTGTGGCAGATGGACACAGAGCTGCTGGAGCAATTCCAGAGGAGGCACCAGGACAAGAACAGGGATGGAGGAGAGGCTGGGAGAGCTGGGATTGTTCACTGGAGAGGAGAAGCTTTGGGGTGACCAAAGGGAAATTCCTGAAAGGAGGTGACAAGAGAGATCCCAGATCAATGGAATGGTTGGGTTGGAGGGACCTCAGAGCCCACCCAGTGCCACCCCTGCCATGGCAGGGACACCTCCCACTGTCCCAGGCTGCTCCAGCCCCAGTGTCCAGCCTGGCCTTGGGCACTGCCAGGGATGCAGGGGCAGCCCCAGCTGCTCTGGGAATTCCATCCCAGCCCCCATTTCCATCACAGGAAACAATTCCTTCCTAATATCCAACAGAAGCCTTCCTGCTATCAGTCTGAGGCCATTCCCTGGGTGCTGTCCCTGCATCCCCTGGAAATTGTCTCTCTCCAGCTTTCCTGGGGCTCCTGCAGGCCCTGCAAGGCCACCCTGAGCTCAGCCCAAAGCTTCTCCTGTGCAGGTGAACAATCCCAGCTGTGCCAGCCTTTCCTCCCAGCAGAGCTGCTCCATCCCTCTGCTCATCCTGGAGCCTCCTCTGGACACACAAATCCATGATTCTTCTTCTTCTCTTTTAGCTCATTCATCTTCCCATCTTTCCCTGTCCTCATCTTCCTCAAATCTAGCCTTTCTTCATCCCAGTCTTTTTCCATCTATTCTCCTCCCTTTCCTTTTCCCCTCTCTTTCACATCCTCTCATCAGACCCTAGTCCTAAATCCCAAACCCATGTGAAACGTGTGGTGTTTATGGACAAACCTCCTGGAGAAGTGAGGAAACAGCAGGAGAACAGGCCTGCACCTGCCCTACACCCCTGCCCACAGCAGGCAAACAAACCTCCCCCAGCAGGGCAATTCCTCTTTCCACAGGCAATTCCTGCTTCCTACCAGCACCTCCAAACACCTCTCCTGACCTGGGGCTGGAGGGAACCAACATCCCAGTCCTAAAGCTGTGATCAATTTTGATTTTATTTTGATATTGAGTGAGGTGCCATAGGTGGAAATTTAAGTTTTTAACTCGAGAATTGGCTTTCTGTGGTGCACAGAGGACGTGGTGCAAAAGGAGGTTTAGTGCAGCCTAGTCAGGAGACTGCTCGAACCAAAAATAGCTGTGGTTAGAGAAGTTCTGAATGGTGATTTTGAGCTTCTAGAAGTGCCAATTTTTGTTTTTCATTTTCACCCTCAACTGCCATGCTGGGCCAGCTTCTTTGTCAGGAGCCTCTGAGATATTGCAGGACATTTTTTCATGGAATCCCAGAATTATTGAGGTTGGAAAAGCCCTCCCAGATGATGGAGTCCAAGCTGTGACCCCCTGCCAAGGCCTGAACACCCTTTCCATGAGGAAATTGCTCCTGGTGTCCAAGCTGAGCCTCCCCTGGCCTGGCTTGAGGCTGTTTTCCCTCGTCCTGTCCCTGTTCCCTGGGAGCAGAGCCCCACTTTGCTACAAGCCTCCAACATTCCCAGCATCTTTCCCAGAGAAAACCTTGGCATATGTATATGGAATGCAGGAGGATATCTTTTTATCTGTGCTTTATTACAAAGGGTGATGTATTAAGGGTGGAATTATTCATCCATGCCCTCTTGTGCTGCTCTTTGGGATAGGGATGGATGGGATAGACACCAGGATGCAGAGAGGGTGCTTTGCCCAAATTGCAGCATGAAAAAGTCAGGACATTTTGCATGGCACTTATTACTGAAATAAAGTAAATAAAATCTCTGTCAGGGGAGTTTTTATTCCCTTACTGAGTATTCAGGGCATGGTCACCACTCGCTGTTCAGACCATCCTCTCTAACCCTGTGCTTTTAAATATTAAATATTACATTTCCTACAGTCTTTGGATGCTTTTGGAGGAAAAACCAAACTTGTGAGATTCAAGGGAGTTTGGACATGGTGGACACCTTAGATGGGTGGTGAAAGATCTGGGGATCATCTTGAGCTTCCATAAAGGGATGGACAAGGCAGGGCTGGCACAGCTGGAACGTGTCCAGGGAAGGGAACAGAGCTGGGCAGGGGCTGGAAAACTCCTGAGGGAGCTGGGCAGGGGCTCAGCCTGGAGCAAAGGAGGCTCAGGGGGGACCTCAGTGCTCTGCACAGCTCCTGACAGGAGGGGCAGGGAAAAAAATGAGAGGAAATGGCCTCAAATGGCACCAGGCAGGCTCAGGTTGGAGATTGGGACAGAAAATTTCCCTGGCAGAGTGGTCAGGCCTTGGGCTGAGCTGCCCAGGGAGGTTTGGAGTTACTGGAATTGTCCCAGAGCAGTCTGGATGTGGCCCTGGGGACAGGGATTGGGGGGATGCTGGTGGGGCTGGATGGTCCTGGGGGGCTCTTCCCACATTCCTGCTGACTCTGGGATTCTGGGATGCCCCATGAGATGCCCACACATGTGTGACAGACAGGTGTAGTCACTACCTGTGTTGCTGATGTGCATGAGAGACCCTCAGGCACCCAGATCTCATCCCAGGGATATCAAACATCCACTGGGAATGGGTTTATGAGGTCTCAGGATCAAATGTTTCTGCTGGGAGCAAATCCCATCACAGACAAAAATGGACTCGGGCTCAGGCTGATGTTTGGGGAGTCTTGAGACAGCTTTAAATACAGCTGGGGGGGGGATTCCCAAAAAGGGGGGAGTTGGCCACAGGCAGATGTGTATTTAGGGAGATTCCATGTGGAATGGAGTCAGAAGTCAGATTGAACAGAGACTGTAAATTTATACCCTACTGGGAATCTGATACTGGCATTTGAAAGCAGCACTGGGAGGACAACAGGGACAGGGATTGAAAGTTTCCTTTTCTTCTGCCAGAGGAATGTTTGAAGGAGGTAGAGCATTGGAAGAACTGGGAATTAGAGCTCTCCCCACTCCTTTCTTCCCCTGGCCAAAATGTGACAGCTCCAAATGTGACAAAGAGAACACCATGGGTGACCTGTGGCTGCACAAGGAGCACCTGGAGGGTGGGAATGGCTGATGTGGGAATGGCAGGGATACCTGGGAATTCCCACCTCACCTGGATTTCCTCCTGAGCTTGCCAGGCACATGTCCAGAATAAGGAAGAAGGTCAGGCCAGACAACACTGTATTAGAAAACAAACAGGGAAGCAAAGTAAAGGGAAGCAAACCCAGGGAGAGTTTGCATTGTGAACACCAACAGGCAGTAAATTCTCCCTGTCAGTTGCCTGGCAATTACTGCCTGAGCACGGAGCGGTGGGAGCCTGGGAATACCTGTAAACACTTCTGCACAGGCAATTTGTCTTGTAGCAGTACCCAAAACAGCTCCCAGGACTCGCACAGCCCTCGTGCCTGGAGGGCACAGGATGCCTTGGGAAGCACGAGGAGCTCACACCTGCCTGGGATGGGGAAGGCCCACAGCAGTACCCGGGGCTGGCTGAGCTGCAAGTTCTGCTGAAAAGCGCTGGGAGGAGTTTTCCACTTCCATTCCTGCCCTCAGGATCCGTGGCAGTGACCGTGGCAGCCTCCCTGTGCAGGCAGAGCAGAAGCAAACGAGCCTGGCTATGGAAAGGAGGTGTTGAGGCCTCTCTGGCTGGGCTGGGGCTGGGATTCCAGTGATATTTCATTAAAGTCGTTCAATCTCAAGATCTGTCACTTTCTCTGCTTCCCCTTGGGCACGCTGGGGCTGCTCTCTCATCCTTTTCCTGAGGATGGGATCGAGCAATGAGGGCTTCAACAGCTTGGGCAGAAACTTGATCGTTTCTGAGTATTAATGGCTCTGCCAAAGCCAGCTTGTTGGGCATGGCTGTGAGGGGAGGCAGGGACAAGTCTCTGCTGTGGACAAGACAGAGAGCGTTCAAACAAAGTCCCAGGCCCCTCCAACACCTTCTCCAGTGGGAGCAAGGGGTTGAGCTTCCAGCCCAGCCCGGCTGGCCGCTGGTGTCGGGTGTGCTGCAGCTGCGGGGATCTGTGTCACTGACCTTGGTGGCTGCACGTGAGCACCAGGCAGGGGCGCGTGCCAGGCTGGGAAATGCGTGTGCAGAGCCTCCCTCGCGGGGAGGACCCGGCCACCAAGGCCACACACGCAGCTCTACCTCCATGCTGCTGCTGCTGCTGCTGCTGCTCGGGCCTCCACACCCCACACAGCCATGAGGGCTGCTCAACCACGGCTGGGACTGCTGGGAATGAGGTGGGGAAGGACCTGGGGGTGCCCTGAGGGTGGGGAAGGACCTGGGGATGCCCTGAGGGTGGGGAAGGACCTGGGGGTGCTCTGAGAATGGATGGGGAAAGACCTGGGGGTGCCCTGAGGATAAGAAAGGACCTTGGGGTGCCTTTGGAATGGGGAATGTCCTGGCTGTGCATTGTGGAGTTCTGAGGATGGGGAAGGACCTGAGTGTGCCCTGATAGTGGAGAAGGACATGGGGGTGCTCTGAGGATGGGGAAGGTCTTGGGTGTGCCCTGAGGATGAGAAAGGACCTCGGGGTGCTTTCAGAATGGGGAATGTCCTGACTGAACACTGGGGAGCTCTGACGATGGAGAAGTTCTAAGGGTGCCCTGGGAACGGGGAAGGACCTGGGGGTGCTCTGAGAATGGATGGGGAAGGTCCTGAGTGTGTCCTCAGAATGGGGAAGGGACCTGGGTGTGCCCTGAGGTGCTCTGGGGATGAGAAAGGACCTTGGGGTGCCTTTGGAATGGGGAATGTCCTGACTGAACACTGGGGAGTTCTGAGGATGGAGAAGTTCTGAAGATGCCCTGAGGATGGGGAAGGTCCTGGGGGTGCATTGGGGAGTTCTGAGGATGGAGAAGTTCTGAAGATGCCCTGAGGATGGGGAAGGTATTGGGCCTGCACTGGGGTGCTCTGAGGATGGAGAAGTTCTGGGGGTGCCCTGAAGGACTCTGCAGATGGACAAGGTCCTGGCTGTGCACTGAGGAGTTCTGACAATGGCCATGTCCTGGGGGTGCAGAGGTGCCCTAAGGATGAGGAAGGTTCTGGAAAGCACCAGGTTGGCTGTGACTTGAAGCAACCTGGCCCAGTGGAAGGTGTCTGTGGCCACGGCAGCGGGTGGAGCGGGACAATTCTGCATGTCCCATCCCACTCGAGCCTTTTGGAGCACTGGTGACATGGGCAGGGTGTCCCACAGGAGCAGGGTGTCCCACACGAGCAGGCTGTCCCGGTGTCACACTGGGCTGTCCCACACACCCGGCTGTCCCACAGGAGCAGGGTGTCCCACAGGAGCAGGGTGTCCCACAGGAGCAGGGTGCCCCGGTGTCACTCCCGAGGTGTCCTGGTGTCACACCGGCCTGTCCCACAGGAGCAGGGTGTCCCAGTGTCACACCAGGGTGTCCCACAGGAGCAGGGTGTCCCGGTGTCACACCCAGGGTGTCCCGGTGTCACTCCCGAGGTGTCCCGGTGTCACACCGGGCTGTCCCACAGGAGCAGGGTGTCCCACAGGAGCGGGGTGTCCCGGTGTCACACCGGGCTGTCCCACACGAGCAGGGTGTCCCGGTGTCACTCCCGAGCTGTCCCGGTGTCACACCGCGCTGTCCCACAGGAGCAGGCTGTCCCGGTGTCACTCCCGAGCTGTCCCGGTGTCACACCGGGCTGTCCCACAGGAGCAGGGGGTCCCGGTGTCACACTCAGGGTGTCCCGGTGTCACTCCCGAGCTGTCCCGGTGTCACACCGGGCTGTCCCACAGGAGCAGGGTGTCCCACAGGAGCGGGGTGTCCCGGTGTCACACCGGGCTGTCCCACACCAGCAGGGTGTCGCGGTGTCACACCCAGGGTGTCCCGGTGTCACTCCCGAGCTGTCCCACAGGAGCAGGGTGTCCCGGTGTCACACCCAGGGTGTCCCGGTGTCACTCCCGAGCTGTCCCGGTGTCACACCGGGCTGTCCCACACGCGCGGTCCGGCCCGAGCCGCCCCCGCCACGCGCGGCCCCCACGCGGCGCGGCCGCGAGCCCCGGCCCCCCCCGCGGCGCTCCGTGCGCGGCCCCGGCCGGGAGTGAGCGCGGCCCGGCGGGGGGAGCGGAGGGGGCGGCGCAGTGGAAATTTCCACTCCCTGCAGCAGCGGCGGCGGCGGCGGCTCGGGCGGCTCGGCGGGGCCGGGGGCGGCGCCGGCCGCGGGGGCAGCGCGGGGAGGGCCCGGCCGTGCCCGCGCGGGGGTCCCGGCCCTCAGGCCGCGGTGCGGGGCAGCCCCGGCCCGGCGGGGGCGGCGCTTGGCGCGGGCAGGGCCGGCCCGGTCGAGCGTGCGCAGCTCCTGCGCCCTTTAAGCCGCGCCGCCCCTGTCCGTACGGGCGTCTGAGCCGCGGGAGCCGCGCGGGAAGGAGCCGCCACAGCGCCGGGACGCGCCTTCCTCCACCTCCACCTCCTCCTCCTGTCTCCCCTGCTCCTCCTCTCCGGCCTCGCCGCAGCCCCCTCCTCCCCACCCCGTGCCCCGCTCCTCCCGCCACTGCCAGCTCTAAGATGCCCCGCTATGAACTGGCTTTGATCCTGAAAGCCATGCAGAGGGTGAGTGAGGGAGAGGAGACGGGAGGGAGGGAGGCAGGTGGGACTGGCAGATCCCCCCCCACCCCGATCCTTGCCCCGCGGTGTCCCCTCGGTGCCCGCTGTCCCCGCCGCACCGCGTGGCCCGGCCGGCCCTGTCGCCCGCAGTGTCGCAGCGTGTCCCGGGCTCCGCGGCGCTTCCCCCGCGCTCCGGCCCCTCGCCCATCGCCCCTTCCCTGCCCGCTGCCCCCGAGCCGCAGTCCCCTCTCCCCCTCCCCTCGGGTCCGCAGGTAAGCAGATCCCACGCTCTCCGAGCGGCAGCGATGCGGTTTTCCCTGCCCATCCCCTCCCTCCGTGCCTGGAGCAGGTGAAGCCGGCCCTTCCCCTGCCCCTGCCGGCGCATCCCCCTCTCCCTCTGCAGCACCAGCGCTTTCCATCCCCCTCCCCGCACCTGGCTGGCACCGCCGGGCACCTCCTCGGCTCCCCTGGGCTCCGGGGAGCCTCGGGGCGAGGGAAAGAGCGGCGACAGCGGAGGATTCGCTCCGGCCAGCTGCCAACCGCGGGGTGCCACCTTGCCCCCCGTGTGCCAGGGAAGTGCCAGGGATGGGGCTTTGCCCGCAGCGGTTGAGCGGGGCCGATAGGCCGGGCCGTATCGCCCCCGGGAAGGGGCGCTGGGGGTGGCAGCAGCCGTTGCCGCTGTTTTTTGGCAGCGCGGTGATAACAGAGCTCGGTTAAATGATGCTCTTCCCATTCGGCAGGAGCTGAGTCAATACGTGGGGGAAGGGAGGGGGGTGGGAATGGGGGATGTGTGTGCGTAAAAATAATAATAAAATAAGGCCATCTCCGTGTGGATGGGAGGTTTATTTGGTAAATAACAGCTGATACCGGCCCTTCTCTAGTACCTTCTATAGCCTTTGTTTATCTGCTACTTTCCAGCTTAATATGCGGTGCTGGTGTTGGAATGTAGCGGCACTCGCGCTGGGCTGGAGCCCTCCGATCCAGCCCGGCGTGGGTACTGTGGGATTTACCCTTCATTCCCACCAGCACCTTTTCCCACCGAGCAGCAGCAGCTCAGCAGCGTGGCCGTGGTTTTTTGGGAATTACGGGAGCACGTCCGGTGTGCCGCATGCACTAGTACATTTCCATTCATTTTACATTGGACCATCCACATGTCGGGGCTGGCTTTTTTTTTTTTTTTTTTCTTCTCTCTAATATATTTTTCCCCGTGGTTTAGCTGCAGAAGCTGTAGTAGAGACATCTCACCTGGGTCCTCTAGTGGAGAAATGCAGCAGCAGGGAGAAAGCCGGGTGACATTGCTGCACCAGCTCACCCGGGCAAAAATTCGCCGCTTTTCCACTTGCTTGTCAACATAGAAATTTTTGTCCGATTTTTTTTTTTGTTCCTTTCCACACCTCTCCCCTCGGGTGGATGAGGCAGAGGTGCTTTTTGTAGCCGTGCTGTGGATGTGGGAGATGCTTTAAGCTGGGCACTCGGCATGCAGGGCAGGACAAGCAAGCGTAGCAAATCTGCCATAATACTGAGGCAGGAATAAACTGATTTCTCTGAAAGGATGCCATGGAGTGCTCTCTGCTGGAAAGGCTCTCTGGTTTCTAGGATCTGACCACGGAGATGCAGGGATGAGCTTTTAGCTGTAAGATGCTTCTAATGAACCTCAGGGCACTCAGGATTTAACATCTGCAACCTTTGCCTCTTTGAAGTTGGACTCTCCAGCATGTTCTTTCCACATGGATGTACCTTGAAGGGGTTTTTTTTTAGCTCTGTGATTATGTCCAAACATTTCAGTTTGTGCTGGTGTTTTTAACCCACCCTTGTTGTAAGTCTAAAATTAAGAGTCTGTCTGTAGGTGCTGCTATTTTCGTGCTGTTTTCAGCACACCACATCTGGGTGCTTTTTTGTTTCCCAATATTTTGCTGCTCCTGCCTCTCTTGTGCCATGAGAACTCTTGGAAATACTTTCTCGAGTGGTTTTGTACTCCGTGGTGCTGCTGGATCTTGGCTGGGGGGTTGCTCTAATGACCCCTGTAAGCTGTGCATCATCCTGGCTGTAATACTGAATTAAGTGAGGCAAAATACGGGCATAATAAGCCAGTCTGAAATAGTGGAACGATTCCAGAACTCCTTCCTGGAGAAGAATAAATAACACTGCTTTTCCACACTGGTGACAGCACCTGGGCAGTTGTTCCCTGTCCTGCCCTGTCAGTCCCTCTGTGGTGTCTGTGTGTCCTGGTGCTGTCTGAGCAAGTGCTGACTCTTCTTTTGGTGTCTGTGATGTCCTTCCTCCCCCGTGGCAGCTCCCCTGTCCCCCTGTCACTTGGCTTGTCCTGAACTTCTTGGAGCTCTCTGGCAGCTTGGTGCACACCTCAGCCTGGAGACTTTGCTGCCTCTCTTCAGAGACAAACTTGGTGCTTCTGTGGGGTTTTCCCCACCCACAACTTTCTTTTAATAGTTCCCTTGGCATTCTCAGGGATCCAGGCAGAATTAAGTCCCTCCAGTTCGTTTTTGTTGCTTTAAGCCCTGTTGCTGTCCAGCCCTGCTCGTGTCCAAGTCAGGAATCCTTTCCTGTTCTTTCCCTGCATGTGGCTTCTGTTGGGAGGGTCCCAGCACACCCCATCCATCCTGCCTGCTGCTCTCCTCGGGCTTGGCAGGCTCCAGAGCCTCTCCAGCTCTCCTTTTGTGCCTTAAAAATGCAACACCCAAGAGCTTTGGGAATGGGAAAACTTTCACTTTGCACTGGTGCCACTTATCAGCCTTTGTCTCTGGTTGTCTGCATGTACTTTCCACAAAAAGTCAGGATTTTATTCTGGAGTCAAAGCTGAGCAGCTCTTCTCTGTCCTGATTTGTGAGAGGTAATGGACTTGGACTAAAACCACTGTATTTTTAGATACTAAAACAGAGAATATTTTATATACTCTGTATATAGAGTGAGTTTTTCATCAGCAGAGCCTCCAGTTAGTGACTCTTAGGAAAACAATAATAAAAGTACCCCCAAAATTAATAACCCCCCCGGTACTCTGTGGTGTATTTGGAGGGTGAGAGGTTTGTGTAGGTGAGTGTGAGTTTATGGAGGAGGTGCTTTGGGCAGAGCAAGGTGTGGGCACATGGAGGTGAAATGATTCATTTTTGCCCATTGTGTTGCTTTTCACACTGCAGCATGGAAAGAACAAGTGCTGGGGGGAGCTCGGGGGCAGATTTGTTATCAGCAGTGTCCAGGTGCTGGCAAACCAAACCTTACCTGCCCTCAGCAGCCCCAGGCAGGCCCTGCAGCTGTGCTGGAGGGAAAGGTGCAAAGTGAAGACACAGCTGCCCATGGCCTGAATTCCCTGCTCATAATAAAAGCTGAGCTTCTAAGAATTCCTGATTTTTGTCCCATCTGTGGCTCTGAGTGGGGGGATTGTGGTGGAGCAGCACCTTCAGCAGAGAAGGGCAGTGAATCCCCAGGAGTGAATCCGCAGGAATTCTCACTGCCTGGGAGAGCAGGGAGCTCTGAAACTCCCTGGGAAGGAAGGAAGGAAGTGAGGAAGAGCTGGCAATGGTTTCCTGCTCTGAGGCTGTTTGCCACAGTGACTGTGGGGTGGCAGTGCCACATCTCCGAGGGGATTGGGACACAGATGGGAACCCCACGGTCCTGGAGCTTGGAGAAGAGCTCCAGGATGGATCCAGCCTCTGACTGATCCCCACCTTGTCACCCAGAGCAGAGCACAGGGACACCCATCCCCACCAGCAACTGATGGGCACTTGGTGAATAACTCAGAGTATTTCACTACAAAGGAGGAAATTCATCAGTATTTTATTAGCACTGTGCTCATCTTCACCTGTGGTGGCAAAGTTCAAACACGGTGTCAGAATCTAAAACTTAACCACGTTTTTATCAGCAAATACCTGGACTAGGAGAGCCATCCACCCACTTCTGGAATCCAGAGTGGTTTGGGTTGGAGGGGGTCTTAAAAGTCACCTTGTTCCACATGGCAGGGACACCTCCCACTGTCCCAGGTTGCTGCAAGCCCTGTCCAAGCTGGCCTTGGGCACTTCCAAAGAATAATAATAATAATAATAATAATAATCCTGCAGTGAATGTGTGCTCTCATTTCCCCAGCCATGTTCTCACAACACAACTTGTCTTCAGCAGCTGTTTGTTGCTTTTGGAGTGGCTTGCTGTGTTTCCAAAACTCCCTACCTGCCGTGTGGGGATTGTTGGCTATTTTGGGAAAGCCAAAGTAAATGGGCAGTGGTGTTGCTTGACATCTTGACTATTCCATTTAATTGCTGTGTAGGCAGCTGCAGCAACTGGGCTTTTGATGTCTCAGTTGCCAGGAAGGAGGGGGAGAGAATGAAGCAGGAAGATACTGGGTTTATTTTATTTTATTTCCTTTCCTTTCCGGTGAACCACCTGCTCTTCCAATGGAATTGTGCATCTTCCCCACCCCTCTTCCCAGCTGAGCAGGTTAAAAATTGCACACAAGTTTTTTCCTCTGTTCCCACTGGCATTTTCAGTAGGCTGGAACGGCTCTTGAGCCTGGCAGGGAGGGATGGTGGTGCTGGGATGGAGACCAAAGCCTTGGAACTAAAGACAGGATCAGAAAACAGCAAGATCCAGCCCTGACTCTGCTGCAGGAGTCACCTTTTTGTTTTCTGCCCTGAGCATTCCATAAGGAGAACTGCATTTTGGGGAGTGTGGTGCAGACAGCATTTGGGAACGATACCCTCTTGCCTGATATTTGACATTTCCAGTCTTGGAAGAGCTGGAATTTTTGCCAAGTGTGGCATATGTGCCTGGCTCTGAGGGGACACAGAGGATTATTCTCTACTGCAGAACAGTTTAAGCCTAATTTCAGTTTCTTGCAGGCCCCTGGTGGATTTCAGTGAGGTTTGGCCAGTCCCTCTTCAGGGGACAGCAGTGGGGTTAAACCTTTGAGTTCAGACTCCTCTGGGCTGCCCCTGGTTCCTCCTCAGCAATGAGCTCTCTGCTCCTGCTTGGGTTTTGTTCCTGCTGTCTTCTGGCTGTGGACAGGGAGCTGTTGGTCACTTCAGTGGGGAGGAGATTGTGTCCCTAAACTCTTGGGAGAACCCTTTGTGCTGAGCATTAATCTCTGATTGTTGCAAAGCCCTGAAATGTGACTGATTCCTGTAAAAGTTCTCCATTGTAACAATGAGGAGAAGCTGCTCCTTCAGCTCATGTGTGTCTGTGTTTTCTGTCTCCTAATCTTCATCAGTTCCATACTTTGGAATGATGGAAGCTCTGCTTTTCTCCATGTGTTCTTCCAGGAGCTGATTTCTCCAGTTCCCTTGTCCCAGAACCATCATTGCCACACAAAAATTGCTTGGGCAATTAAGTTGTTGTCAAGTAATTTATCTTCTTCCCTTTTTTTGTTTTGTTTTGCCCAGAGCAGCTGGGGCTGCCCCTGGATCCCTGGAAGTGTCCAAGTCCAGGTTGGAGCAGCCTGGGAACAGTGGAAGGTGTCCCTGCCCATGGCAGAGGTGGCACTGGATGGGCTTTAAATTCTTTCCAACCCAAACCATTCCAGGATTTTATGATTTGTCAGGCTCCATCCATGGCAGGCTGATAATTCCTGGAGCCACAGCCACCCTCACCTCCCTGGCTGCAGGTCTGGGGTGAGGGAAGAGCTGTTTATGTGGAAGCAGCTGCTTGGTAGAGCTTTGTGTCCCACCCTCTGTGTCCCTTACCTGAGGGCAGCAGGAACCTCTGGGCACCAGGTGATTCCCTGGAAAAATTCCTGCCCTATGGAGCAGCAGGGATATCCCCAGTGTGCATGGAAGAGCTGATAGAAAGGTGAAAAGCAGGGAAAAATAAAAACACAGAGGTGCAAAACATAACTAATTATACAGGAAAAATTGGAATTAAATATGTGGAAAGTAAGGCAAGATGTGAGGACCTGTCCTGGGGAGCACTGGTGTAAACATTAGTGCTAAAAATGAGATTCTAGAGAAAATTCATCACCCCTGGTGAGGAGGAGGGCAGGAAGGAAGTGGATGGTGTAAAGTGAGGGTTATGAACCCAAGAAACAGCGTGGAGGAACTGCAGAAGAACTGTTGTTCTGCTATTTTTTAATCCTGGTTTGTCCACTTGCAAGCCAGTCCTTGTGTCCAGTCCTGCAGATACCTAAGGAATAATAAAAAGCCAGGTCCATGCAGAGGAGGGAATGTGTTCAGTGGAGTTGGTGTTTTAGAAAAAGAAATCAATGTTCAGTAGCTTTTAATAGAGATATTCTGCATCAAGCTTTGTAATTAGCATGAATTGTTTTGGAACCAACAGAATTTTATTGAACTCTGGTTTTGGTGTCTTGAAATCTCCAAGAAGAATCACAAGGCTTGAAACAGCACCCAGCTGACTGGGAAGCTTGGAGAGCCTCAAATTCTTGGATTCTCTATGATCCTGAACTTCTGTCTCACCCATCAATAATCCTGGGGGTGCTTTATATTCTTCCAAAGATTGTGGGCAGCCACAAATGTGATGGGAATTTGGGGAAGTCCTAAAGAAACTTAATGAGTCTGGTTGGTTTTTTTTTTTTCTTCTTTTTTTTTTTTGTTCTTCCTAGAAATTTGAAGAAGAATTTCCTCCTGGTATCTTGCCCAGTTTCATGGAGACTGACACTTCTCCTTTCTCATTTCCCAAGTAATTTCTGCACTCTCACAGCCAAAAGCCTCCTCAAATGGGATGAACCAGCACATTTTTTAGGCTGGGATTATCCAGTTCCTGCTGAGTGCTGATCACCACCAGCTGCATCACAGCATTGAGCCTCCAGCTGAAGGAAAGGGCATCCTCAGCAGCGGCAGAGATTTTGCAGCAGTTCTGATATTTGCTTCTAGAAAAGGTGATAACCTTGTCCAGAGAACTGAGGTGGTCCCAAATCCACTCCAGAAATCCAAAATCCAATTCTTGGCTGCTGAGGTTTGTTTGAGGCTCCTTCTCTTGCTGCTGCTCTGCTGATCAAATCTTCATCTCCTCCATCGCTGCCGTGGCAGTGCAATGTTTGTGCTGCTGCATTTTGGGTTCCACAAGTAGGGATTTGAGCCCTGGGACTGACTCAAGAGTCTTGCTGCACCCTCCAGTGCAGTGTGATCTTGCCTGGTGCTGTGAGATGCCAGAACCTTCCAGTTTTTGCCAGCCCCTTGGCAATATCTGGCTTTTTGCCCTCTGGTGCCCTTGGTGTTGCTGGTTCAGCACGTGGCTTCTGGGTTGTCTCTGCCCCTTTTTCTTTCAGTTCCTGTGGAAAAGAACTGTGTCCCGTGGAGTGGGGAAAGTCACCTCACTGTGGTTTCCTTGCTGGGCTGGGCTTTGTGGTGACAAACTGAGCTCAGGAGGGCCCTGCTGGGGCTGCAGCCCAGGCAGGAAAGGTTCTGCAAGGCCCAATTCCTTGGCAGTTTCTGCTCCCTTCACAGAATTCCAGAGCTTGGAAAAGCCCTGCCAGCCCATGCAGTGCCAGCTGTGCCCCATGGGGCACCTTGTCCCCAGCCCAGAGCACTCAGTGCCACCTCCAGGCCTTCCCTGGGGACTCCAGACCTCCCTGGGCAGCCCCTTCCAGGTCCTTTCCATGAAGAAATTCCTCCAGATAACATTTGTCACCCATGGAAACATAAGCCAATTCTTTGGGCTGACCAGGGGAAAAGGAAGGTTTTAACTCCTTATTTTCTTTAATTTGATAATTGATGGATTCCTCTCCTGGGTATGATGGGTATCGTGTCTAGGTAGACCTGGAGAAGACAGAATTTCTTTCTGGTGTCTCTGTATTTAACAGATAAAAAGAGAATTTCTGTCTCCTTCCCTCTGTCCCCAGCTTACCCCCCTTGCCCTGGAGGTGTTTGGAGTTTTGGGAAGAACAGTGGAAGCAAATCAGTTCCTTATTCCTGCTGGAGTGCTGGGGACTGGCTCTTGGCAAAGGGAACCAGCCAAGTGTGAATGTCACAGGCAGTGGCATGAAGTGCTTGGGGAGGGTGATGCAGATCCTGAAAAAATCCATCTTTTCTTGCTTTGCAAGGCTGGAGCTTCTCTTGTGTCTACTGACTGCTGGAGTGTCCTTCCTGTGCCTTCTGCCCTTCATTTGTCACTTGGTGGGACACTGGAATAGGTGTATTTGCTTGGGATGAGGGGAGAAAATGGTTAAAAAACCCCCAAAAATGACAACCAAATGAGGTCCTGCTCTAACAGTGCCAGTGCCCTTGAGCTCCAGTTGGCCTCACATCACTCCAGTTCCTGCTCTGTAATTGTCCACTGCCCATCCCATTTCTGACTGGCAGGGAGTTCTGTGTCTCTTGTTTTGGGGTTACTTATTTCTCTCATGTCTCCCTCAGCAGTTGTGTAGAAAAGAATCCAGAAGAATTTATGCTGGAACAAGCTGCTTTTTTGTGCTGCTGCAGTAAAATGAAGACTAGAGCTGGCGTGATTCCTGACCAAAACAAAAGTTCCTTACGTGTTCATAACAGCTCCTTTGAGTGAGTGACTCCTTCCTTGCACCTCAAATTGGATTTTTTTTTGGTAGAGGTGGTTTATAGAGGTGGTTCCTGAGTTCTCCAGCCCAGCAGGAGCTCGATGTGGTGATGATGGAGAGTGTGACCAGCAGGTTCAGCCAGGTGGGCTCAGGTAACCTGGAAATGGGGCCCTTTTCTGCTGCAGCCTCTGGAGTTCCCCAGCAGCTCCAGTTATTTATTGGCTGCTCCAGGTCAACCTCTGCCTTCCCTGTGTGCCCCAGGGGGGCTTCCCTGGCACATTCCTCTGCCCCAGCTCCTGGTTTTCAGGGAAAAGCCTGGAACTGCTGCCCTGGATGCTGAGGGCTCTGTTGAGCAGCTGCCAAGGATAGCCCCTGCTTCCTCAAGGGCATGTGCTACATAATTTATGTATCACTTACTCCATGAAGAGCTTCAGTGCTCCTTTTTCTGTGTTCTGGAGTGCTGCGGTAAATGGAACAAAGTTTTTCCTCTTTTTTTTTTTTTTTTTTTTTTTTTCCCTCTAAGAGGTTTTTTTTCCTTGTGTTTACTGTGGAGCAGTGGACAGGTAGGAGCTCCCTGGTGTGTCCATGGCCAGGAGTGTGAGGGGTTGGAAAACACACTCAGGAGGTGGCACATGGCACAGACCCCACTCAAGGCACAGGACTTCTGGTATTTATGAATTTTTCTGTGGCAGAGTTAATATTTTCCATGATCCTGGCAGTCTGGACAGATTTCTTCCACACAGCAGAGCTGTTCAGGTAGGTGAAGTGCTGCAGATCTGATTTCAAATGCTCCTGCTTGAAGGTGGAGAGGGAAAATGTTCCCAAGAAATAATCTGAAAACTGCTTGGAAATCTGTGAGCAGAGCACCTAATTCGCTAACAGTGGGCACTGCTGTGGGATAGGTGGGCATCTGCATCCCCAAATTAACCCTGAAAACATCAGGATTGGTGAGGAGAAAAGGGGAGTCAGCTCAGACATTCCCATCTGCCAGAAAGCCATCGGAGCTGAGAACAAATGGTGGCTTCAGAGCTGGAGCAGTTGGACTCTGGCATGGTTTAAACACTCATTTTATTAGAAAAGAACTGTGGAGAAAGTTTTCCTTTAGAGCAATCCTACAAATTTCTCCTCAAAATCTCACCCTGGGTCTGCTTCACATTATGAAATCTCTCTTCAGGGACTGCTTGGGATTTTTTTTTCCCCTTAAGGAACAGGCTGGGTGTTGGAGAGACATATGCATTGTTTCACCAGAGCTGCAGCCTCTATTTCCAGACAAGAGGGAAGCACATTGTTTTGTGTCTTTGATATGATCCAGCCAGAAAACAGCCTCAGGGAAGAAAATTCCCAGTCCTTGGCAGCAGCACTGTCTTTCTGCCTTTTTTTTTTCCCCTCTCTCTGTCAGTGCCACAATGTTCACTGTTCTAATACCTCAGGACTAAACTCACATGGGGCATCTCAAAAGTCCTTTGTAAGACTTGAGGTCAGAACTTGCTGAAAGTTCAGAGGGACGAGTCTCATTTTCCTAATGAAGAAAAGTTCCAGGGTTATTTTGGAATTAGGTCTAAGAAACTGGTACAAGAAGCTACTTCAGTGCTGTAATTTAGTGACAGTGCAGCAAATTTGTGGTGGCTGCTGAAAACTTTCCACCTTCCAGCTCGGGCAGACTGAGCCTTGCAAAAAAACCCTCAGGTGTTGGTGACAGAGGGCAGGGTTCATTCAGCTCTCTGAAATGTGATTATTTCAGGTGCATGGTCTGGCTGTATCTTCCTATGGAAGACGCTGCAGGAAACTTCACTTGTTGTTTATTTTGGTTGGAATGAGCCCCCTGGAGCTGAAGTGACTTAACTGAGGAATGTCACAATTTATTTGAGGGCAGCTGCATCTAATAGTGACACACTTGTCAGAGAGTCTGGATCCTGGAATTACAGGAGGTTTGGATTCCCAGGGACCTCAGAGCCCATCCAGTCCCACCCCCAGGGCAGGGACACCTTCCATTATCCCATCCTGCCTGGCCTTGGACATTCCCAGGGATCCAGGGCAGCCACAGCTTCCCTGTTAATATCCTGTTTGTAGAAACACTCTGAACACTTGGGATATCAAATTGAATTGATTTTAACAAAGATTTTTGGGATTTTTCCATATTGCTCTATAGGGTATTTGTGACAGGTCACTGATGAACCTACAGGGAAGATGGTGGGGGGTGAACTCAAGTTAAAATCAAATATTTTTTGTAATGAGAAGGACAACAGAACATTAAAAATATTAATTATTAGCATTTCCTTATCCGGCTGTTCTCCTGGTTTTCTGTATAGCAGATTTTCTTTTTGTCATATCTCAGTAAAATCTCTTCTTCCCTTTCTCTTCAAATATTTATAATTTTGGTATAAACATAACGTAGTTGAAAAATTAGCTGAATATAGCAAAAGACACAACACTATTAAAGTGTTGCTCCAAAGTGCTTAAAACTAAGAATAGTCCATTAAACTTGGCTCTGATTGCGTCATCTGATGTGAAGTGTTTATAATTTTGGGTTGGATTAAGCTATTAGACCATTTAACTACTCCTGTATTTGCGGGTGGGGAGAAATGTGAATTCTTCTGTGGAAGAATTGAAAATACATCTGTGGTTTGAGGCTTCTGAGAAATGATAAATTTAGCCCAGTGCTGTAATCAGTCCGTTTTGTGCCATTCTCCTTAGTCTCTCATTATTGGCTGTAATTCCAGCAGAAGGAATATCTCTATTCTCAAGTGGGTTTGTGGTGCTGGGGGGGAACCCTTATTATTTTTATTTTTTAAATTTTTCTCCTGAAAAACAGCTGGACCATGCAAATGACAGAGTGGTGGATTTCTCCTTAAGGTTAAAGTTGTGGCTTGCTGGGAGCTATTTTTAAAATCTATGAGGAGTTGCACGTTTTTACCTCAGTACCACTGCTGCCTTTAACACAATGTGTGCATTTTCAACCTTAACTCTCTTGGAATTTCAAATGGTTTTATTGACCCTTTAAACAAACCCAGTATATGGCAGGGATGCTAAACAAAAGAAACCAACCAAATATTAGAATATGCTATCAGGCTGTTTGTATTAATGATTAATTAATGGGGAAATGGGAGCTCCGGCCTTGTGCCAGGGAAAGAACTAGAAGGGGATGCCTGGAGCTGATGCTTGTAGGACTTGTGAGATTTTATGGCCAGAAAAAAGATCCAGTGTTGGTTTTCTTGTGCTTTTGCCAGTGGGTGGGAAAGAGGAGTGAGTCAGACCCTGTTCCTCACCTTCTGTAATAATCTCATCATTGCTACCAAAGGTTTGTGTTCTGATCTTTAGACTAAACCTGTTCTTTGCTTTGGTCTTCCCTTCCCATGGCCATTGGCTGTAGGAGATGGAAGAATCCTGTGTCCAGCTCTCTCCAAGCCCATTAGAAGCCTTTGGGTTGGTAGAGGGTGGGCAGGCCCTGGCACAGGGTGCCCAGAGCAGCTGGGGCTGCCCCTGCATCCCTGGCAGTGCCCAAGGCCAGGCTGGACACTGGGGACAGTGGGAGGTGTCCCTGCCATGGCAGGGGCTGGCACTGGCTGGGCTTTGAGGTCCCTCCAACCCAAACCATTCCATGATTCTGTGGTACCTCCCAAGGCATAAACAAGAGATGGGAGCACATCCCAAATCCATGAGGGAGCCACCATGCAGCTCCTCAGGGCCCCTTCCTCTGCCACCAAGCCTTCATTGTCCCTTCCCTCCACTTCCAACAGGTTTTGTTTGCTGCCGAGTTTGAGAGCTGTCAGGTGGGATTGGGAATTTGGGAAGAGCGTGACAGGGAGAGCTTTGCCTCCATACCTTCCATCCTCTCCGTGCTGGGATGGGAATGGATGCTGGAAGGACATTTCCTGGCGTCCTTGCAGCTGTGACTGCTGCCAGAACCCACCCAGTGTTCCCTCCCGTGCCTCTGGTGCTCCCACAAAACCCCAGGTGTGGGTGTCCAAAGGCACTGGCCCTAAAGTGAGATGGCAGGTGGAGTTTTGCTTCTGCCATTTGCTGGAATGGGATGTTTTCTCCCCTTGGATCACATGGATGTGTATGGAGAGCTTCCCGAGTGAAAAATAACCCTGTGATTATCTGTACCCCAGACAGGAGCAAACTCACCTCAAAACCTGCAGAATAACCTTGATTCTCCAGCTGATTTGAAATGGATGTTGATATTTGACAGTGCTGTGACCTCGCTTTGGTTTTTCTAGCAGCCAGCTGGTGTCTCAGGTGCTGTCCTGTGGTGCCAGGATCTCCCAGGATTTGGGAGGTGCAGTGCAGGAAATGCTGAGCCAGGTTTGGGCTCCATAGCCGTTGTTATTTGTTGGTCTTTTTAAATTTTATTTTCCTACGATTGCTTGGAAGAGGAAGATCTGGTTAGTGGCTTGAGAAGGAGACTTGTGAGACACCAGAGTAATGAAAAAGAAAATGTATTTTTGTTGCTTGCTGTGTTCTGGGGAATTTGGGTCACTCAATCCTCCCGAATTGCTGCGTCTCTGAAGGTACCTGTAACCATTGAAGTTGACTTGTGAAAGGCTTTTACCACTTAGCCCTACAAATATTGAATGATGTCTGTTTTGGATTGCAGGAAATATAAAGGGGGAAAAATCTGTGGTGTTCAGTGATTTGTTTTACTACACTTCAAATTTTTTCTCATTACTTCATGAAATTCCTCTCTAATTCAATCTTTGTCTTTTGTCTTTGCTGCCTTGCAGGGTTGGTACAGTAGGCCTCACTAAACTTAGCTGCAACTAAGAATTTCTCCTACATCAACTGAGTTAAGGCTGATGCTCTTGTGGAATGTGGATTAAAAGTGCGTGCTAAGTTCCCAAATTTGAGAAGCGGAGAAAAGTAAATGTACCACTGCCACCAGCATCAGGACAGCAAACCAAGGGACAAAGAATTTGACCCGCTGTGTTGATTTTGGTTAAAACTGGTTCACGTGGTGCTTAAGAGACGTTGGCTGGGGGGCGAGAAGTGGACGTCAGCGAAGGCTTTTTGGTTACAAAATGAGGGCTTCTTTGGAGCCAGCAGACATTGCCATTGTGGCCCTGTACTTCGTGCTTGTAATGTGCATAGGTTTCTTTGCCATGTGGAAAAACAATCGGAGCACCGTGAGTGGCTACTTTTTGGCAGGGCGTTCTATGACCTGGGTAGCTATCGGGGCCTCGTTGTTTGTGAGCAATATTGGAAGTGAACATTTCATTGGGCTCGCAGGATCTGGAGCGGCGAGCGGATTCGCCGTAGGCGCGTGGGAGTTCAACGCCTTAATGCTTTTGCAGCTTTTGGGATGGGTCTTCGTGCCAGTCTACATCCGCTCGGGAGTGTACACCATGCCCGAATACTTGTCCAAGCGGTTCGGAGGGCATAGGATTCAAATCTATTTTGCAGCGTTGTCTCTGCTTCTTTATATCTTCACCAAACTCTCGGTTGACTTGTATTCAGGGGCGCTTTTTATCCAAGAGTCCCTAGGGTGGAACCTCTACCTGTCAGTGATCCTGCTGATCGGAATGACGGCGCTGCTGACCGTGACCGGAGGGCTGGTGGCCGTCATCTACACGGACACCCTCCAGGCGCTGCTTATGATCATCGGGGCCCTCACACTCATGATCATAAGCCTCATGGAGGTCGGTGGGTTTGAAGAAGTGAAAAGGAGGTACATGTTGGCGTCACCAAACATCACCTCCATCCTCCTCACCTACAACATCTCCAACACCAACTCCTGCAACGTCAGCCCGAAGCCCGACTCTCTCAAAATGCTGCGCGAGCCGACGGACGAAGACATTCCCTGGCCCGGGTTTCTGCTGGGACAGACCCCGGCCTCGGTGTGGTACTGGTGCGCCGACCAAGTCATAGTGCAGAGAGTTCTGGCCGCCAAAAACATCGCTCACGCCAAAGGCTCCACCCTCATGGCCGGCTTCTTGAAGCTGCTGCCCATGTTCATCATCGTGGTGCCGGGGATGATCTCCCGCATCCTGTTTGTGGATGACATCGCCTGCATCAACCCCGAGCACTGCTTCCAGGTGTGCGGGAGCAGGGCCGGCTGCTCCAACATCGCCTACCCGCGCCTGGTGATGAACCTGGTGCCCGTGGGGCTGCGCGGGCTCATGATGGCCGTGATGATCGCCGCCCTGATGAGCGACCTGGACTCCATCTTCAACAGCGCCAGCACCATCTTCACGCTCGACGTCTACAAGCTCATCAGGAAGAGCGCGACCTCCCGGGAGCTCATGATCGTGGGCAGGGTGTTCGTGGCCTTCATGGTGGTGATCAGCATCGCCTGGGTGCCCATCATCGTGGAGATGCAGGGCGGGCAGATGTACCTGTACATCCAGGAGGTGGCGGATTACCTGACCCCGCCGGTGGCCGCCCTGTTCCTCATGGCCATCTTCTGGAAGCGCTGCAACGAGCAGGGGGCTTTCTACGGCGGCATGGCCGGGTTCGTCCTGGGCGCCATCCGCCTGATCCTGGCCTTCTTCTACCGCGCTCCCGAGTGCGACCAGCCGGACACCAGGCCCGGCTTCATCAAGAACATCCACTACATGTACGTGGCCACGGCCCTGTTCTGGATCACCGGGGCCGTGACGGTCGTGGTGAGCCTGCTGACGCCGCCGCCCACCAAGGAGCAGGTCCGGACCACCACGTTCTGGGCCCTGTGGAAGCGCGGCGCGCCGGAGAGCGCCGGCAAGGGGGAGCTGTACCAGGGGCAGGAGAAGAGCATCCTCAAGTGCAATGAGAACGCCAACCACATCATTCCCAACGGGAAGTCGGAGGAGAACATTAAGAACGTGAAACCGGAGGATATCAACCTCCTGGTGACGTGCAGGGATGACAGCAACCCGGTGATCTCGGTGAGCCACTCCGAGGTGGAGACGCCCGTGGATTGTTACTCCAACGGACAGGCCGCCCTGATGGGGGAGAAGAAGCACGAGGAGGAGGAGGGGACTGACAACAGGGCGAGACATTTGAAATTCATAGATTGGTTCTGTGGCTTTAAAAGTAAAAACGTAAACAAGAGAGTGGTTCGGGAGGTCGAGGAGGAGACTGTTTGTTTACAAATGCTGGAAGAGACTCCAAAAGTTAAACTATTACTAAATACTGGACTGGTCTGTGTCTGTTCCCTTGGAATCTTCATGTTTGTCTACTTCTCTTTGTGAGTGAATAGTGAACTTTTAAGGGTATGGCTTAAACATACAGAAGTTGATACAGGTCTCTGGAGATTTTTGGTTTTTCCTTTCTTTTCTTTTCAAACAACATAACCACAACCCAGGCATTGTTTACGCTATAATTGTAAGGTCAACTCAGCTTTAGCCTATTTCGAGACCATTTGAGATGTGTTGTCCTCCCTCTGCTGAAAGCAGAACCTGTCCTGTGGTGGCTTTTTCTTTTCTCCCTTTTGTGTTGGTTTTATTTTTTTTTTTTTTCCATTTGCAGCACTAACCTTTTGTTTTTCTGTGTATAAATATACCAAAGGTAGGCAGGTGGCTGTGTTTGAAGTCAGGCAGTTACAGCTCAGTCAGCATTAAGTGAAGATAACAGGTAATCAGTTACCAGTGTGTAAAATCTGAGTGATTAAAGCTGTGTCAAAAGATTTTTAAACGCAGAGCTGTGATGCACATTTATAAAATAACTGTATTACCTTGGCCAACTTAGCACTTTTTAATTGCACTCACTGCTTTTTTTCTTTTTTCAGTTTCTCATTTCTCTTCTGGCAACAACAGGAAGCTGTTTTGTCTCATTTTATAGCACTTAAAACATGATGGCTCTTAGCAGGTTTCTGCCTTTTTTTTTACTCTTTGTAAGGAAATTTTTGTCTTTTGATTTTTATCCGCTGTAAATTCCATTACTGAAAAGTTTCTGTATTTAAAAAAAAAAGAAAAAAAAGAGAAAAACTAAAACAAAAAAAAGCCTGGAGATGACAAACTCTCAGTGGAGGAGGACAAAAAAGAAATATTCTTTCTGTGGGGTTTTGTAGTATATTGAAATTGAAGAATCACAGAATTCTTGGGGTGGGTTTGGGATGTCCCTGGGCAGCTGTTCCAGGGCTCTACCACCTCCATGGAAAGAAATTTTTCCTCAGGTTTGGGTGGAATTTCTCGAGTTTCAGTAAATGGCCAAAAGATTAATTCAGCCTCTCCACCCTCTGAACCTTTAGGACATTGTAAGGATTAGCTTCTTTTTAGGGAAAAATCTGTTTGTAGGTTCTGCCATATGGGAAGAAGAGAACCATGAAGCTTTGCATGTCTTGAAAAACTGTTTTGCACCCTGCAGAAGGGTTTTCCTCTGCTGTGTCTGGGAGGAATCCCAGAGGAGGAAGAGGAGGAAGCTCTGATGCTGCAGAGGGAGAACAACTGGGAAGGCGAGGAAGGGGAAATGGGAGGGAGAGGTGAAAGTGCTCCTTGTTTTCCAGAGTCCTTTTGCCCCACGTCTTCTCCCACTTCCCCTTCACCTGTCAAAATTCCTTTTTGTATTTTGAGGAATCCCAGAATCCCTGAGCTTGGAAAAGCCCTCGCTGGTCATTGAGTTCCAGCTGTGCCCAATCCCCTCCTCGTCACCCAGCCCAGAGTGCCCCATTCCTTGGACACCTCCAGGGCTGGGCACTCCACCAGCTCCCTGGGCAGCCCCTTCCCCATGAGTGACCTTTGTGTGAAGAAATTCCCTCCTTCCCTCCCTCCTCAGAAGGATCCTGAGGGATTCGGTGTCAGGAGACGGGGAGTGCGTGCAGCCACAAATCTGTGTCGCCAATTGAGGTCTGTCCTGTCCTCAGGATTTTTCCAAAAACCTGAATTCCTCCCAGGCAGTCACAGCTATTTGTAGATCTCCAGGTCCAGAGGATGTTTCCTCCTGAAGGATGGATGCAAGGGTGGATGGAAGGATGGATGGATGGATGGATGGATGGATGGATGGATGGATGGATGGATGGATGGATGGATGGATGGATGGATGGAAGGATGGAAGGAAGGAATGCCCAGGCAGGGATGAGCAGTTCCCAGGTGTGGAGGATGTGTGTGTAGCAGGTTAGTGCTCTCATCCTTCCCCAAGCCAAGCTGGGTCCTGGTTTTGGGAGCAGAGCCCATCAGTGTTAAAACTCCTCTCTCCAGGACAGAGTGGTCATATCCAGGCTTTCCATGGAAATAATTCCTCCAGTTGTCTTTGCTCCTGAGCTCGTTCAGGAGAACATGAACTGGCTGGGCCAAAATCGGGCTGAGGGACCACTGTGAGCATTCACCAAAACCATTGCAGGGGTCCAGCACCATTTCCTTGGCACACAAACAAGAACCAATTCCTGTGGGGGAAACCCTTTTGTAGAGATGAGATTTGGGTCAGTCCTGCCTTTTCCTGCTGGAGAAAGTTTGCTTTTCCAGTGGTGCCATCCACACGGCTTCTAGCAGATAATTCCCAATACATCTTTTCAGATAAAACGATTCACTTCTATTTTTTGGGGTGGTTTTGTTTGCTTTGACGGTGTTTTAATATCAGCTGAATCTCATTCATTCCAATACTTTGACCAGAGGCTGAGATGCCCCACTTTTCTCCACTTGCTTTAGTTGTTGCTGCTGGGAAGTAGAACTACTCCAAAGTGGAAAACTTGGAGTGTTGTTGCAATATTTGTAAGAGAGGAGCCACCATATGTGGTGCTGATGTTGCTACCAATGGGAAAAGACAGATTTTCTTATGATTTGTGTGTCCACAGCTTGGTTTGGGAAAACATTTTAAATCCTATTTAAGGGTGAAATCCTGGTGTGTGGAATTAATGGCATCTCAAGTTGCTTCATTAGTGGGCTGAGCTGTGAAGGACGGTTTGATGCAAAGACGTAGGGAATTGTTTCCATACAGGATAAAATCATTTAGGGCAACATTTGATCATAGTGGGATGAAAAATCTATTGTAGAAGGCAAAGCTAATTCTCAGTCCAACAATATCCTCCTGAGAAGGCTGGGATGTGGCTCCAACACCCGGTTTGGCCCGGGGAAGGAGACTCGCGTCCGTTCGGAGCTCGATTGCTCGGAACAATTTTGGAGCACGATTTTGGAGCAGCTCCTGGCACTGGGGTTTTCCAGGCTGCTCCTCAATGTGCAGCGCTCTGCCACCGCCTGGGAAGCCAGGTTAGCTCAGGGACCCTTTGGCTCGGCTCCATCCCCCTGTGCTGTCCCCAGGGTGCCTTACACGGGCGGGCGGGCGGGCGGCCCAAGGCGCGGCTGGAGGAGGCGCTGCCCGCGCTCCTTCCAACGCTTCTCCCTGCTGCTTCCATCCCTCCCCAGCCATTTGCTCCTCCAGGAGGACACTTGGAAGAGCCAACAGGCACAATTCCAGTGTCCTGCTTGGTCACATCCGCGGGGAGCTCTCCTTGGCCGTGGGAGGGAGCTGAGTCCTTCAGGACTGCACTGAGGTGCTCCATCTCCCGCTTCCTTTATTCTCCCTTTTGCTACACTAACGAGCTGCCACATTAATCACACTGCTAATTGGCAGGCAGGATCATCATGGATTATTAATCTGCCTCCCCAGCCCATCTTCAGACCTGGTATTGTGAAGCTTTTAAGCAAATTCTTTCTCCAGTGCTTTTTCTCTTCAGGTGTTTTGTGTGCTCCTCTTCAGCCTCATTGTGTCGTAGAGATCCTGGAAGTTGCTGATGCTCTTTGCTGCATAAAACCACTTAATAAAAGGCCTTTATTAATAAATAAAGATATTCCTAAGGTTCCAAGCAAGCTGCCTGCTGGTGAGAAGGACCTTGTGTAGGAGAAGGGATTTTTTATAGCGTAAACAAGCCTTTGCTGAAGGGGGAAGTTGGTGAATTTGGGGTTAAACACCCATTTTTTGGTTCAGCAGAACCACAGAGTGTTTCCCACGATGGAATTTTGTTGCCTGGCCCCCTCCCCCTGGGTGGGGCTGGTTGTGCTTCTGTCTTGCAGCAATGGGTTTATTTATTATTGCCTTGAGCTTAGGATGACAAGTCCTGGAAAACTGAGTTTGGAGTGACAGCTTTTTTTCTTCTTGTTATTTTCCTTAACTTATTTTTTCTGGTAAGATATTTGAATTTTGCTCCTGGAAATGGTAGAAGCCTTTTATTTAAAAAAATAATAAAAAAAAAATAAAAAAGAAGAGGCTTCTTGAGAGTTTAATAGAACACTTTGGGAGACTGTTTTTATTTAAGTTTTTTTTTTAATGGCTGATTTGATGCTATTCTCTGCCAAAGTTTAGAGGCTTTTTTTGTTGTTTAATTTTTTTAAAATAATTTTTCCTGTTTAGCTTTTAGGGAAAGGAAACCGTGCGAGATTGTAAGAAATAAAAATGGCCTTCAGTATATTCCTTATATTGTGTATTTTTTACTTCTCCACTTGTGTGTTCCCTGATCCCAGAAGGGCCAGGATGAGACTTCTGATGAGAGTCATGAGCCCTGTAACCCAGGAGAGAAAAGGATTTATTTCCATGAGGTTACAGTGGAGGGGGCAGAGCCACCAGGGAGCTCTGCCAGCACTTAAAAGATGCTTACAACTTTAAAACAGCTTTATTTTTTTTATATATCTATTTTTTTAAATCCTGAGATAGAGGAGGTGTTGGGAATTGCTCCCTTTCAGAGAACAGAGACATGGAAGGAGCTGGAGTTGCCAAGCTCCAGCTTTCTCAAGGAAATCTTTGGATTTAGCATGTACAGAGAAGCAAAATTACTCATCTGTTAATTTGGTATTCTGTATGTTCTGTGCCCTTAAATGTAATTGTTTTGAAAATAAAACTAACCTTGTTATGTGATGTTAAAAGCAGACTTCTGTGCAATGTTTTAATTTTTTTGGTTTTTTTTAAAGAAAATGTTTGTATATAATTAAATGGTTTAATGTGCTTTAATTGGCCTAAGGTAAAGAGTAGTCCTAGAATGTAAAACATATATAATTAGAATTTCTGATTTCACTGTGAGATCTCTGAACTCTTGGTTTTTTGGTATTGTTTTGGTTTTTTTGGTTTTTTTTTCCTTTCTTGCAAAGTGGTTTTGATTTGTTTACAAAACACTTTCTCTTTGATTTCTTTCCTGGTGTTGGTTTCAAGGCATTTGCTTCACTTCTGTTCCAATCTTGAACTCATGGTATAGTGACATCTGGTGACACTTGGCATTCTCAGTTCCACTGTGTAAAGTCAGACACTTTGAGCAAAACTGGCGGTGAAATGACAATTCTGTGTCTAGGGATTCACGCTTTTCAAATGAGGTGGTTATAAAAATAGTTGCTGTGCAAAATGTTAGTAGTCTTCTTCAAGAAGAAAGCAAAATTTTCTAATCTCACTCGAGCAGTCTCTTCATTCATCATCTTCTTTTTTAAAGCACAGTGTCAAAGTGATGCTGCTTTACCTTGTATCTCTGAGAAAAATGTTTTTTTAGATATCTGTGAAGTATTTTTGGGTTTTGTTGCTGTTGTATTTTTCTGCAGATTTTATATAAAATACCAGTTAATGAACTGCCTTTTTTCTGTTGGTTTTTTTTAACTCTCTAAAATACATTTCAGACCAAAACCAAATGATATCATATAACATTTGAAACCTGCCTTTTTCCTTGTCCCTTGGTTGTTTTTTTGGAAATAAGCCAAATGGGCATGTAGATAAGATCACTATAATGGATCCAGGTCTCTTTTGGTAAAGTGTTATTTAAAGGTCTGTTAAGATCTTATAAGACAATATAATGAAAAAAAAAAAACTTTACTGTAGTAGGAATATAGATTTAGAAGTGTTAATGAGATTAATACAGCTTAATTATATTGTAAGTTGCTACTGTCCTTAATGACAAGCTTTTTGTCATAGAAACGATGTATGATAAATTAATTTTGGTCTAGTGTATAGAATTATCATATTGCTATCAATCTTTGAAGTAAATCTGATGCAAAATTTTCATAGTTAGCATTGCTGGCCCTGTGTATACTGTTCTTTGTATACTGTATGCATTTTATTTTGCCTCCTGCATTAGTCTTCAAACTAAAACTCTTATTAGAGAGTATTTGGATACTTTCAGACTGTGTTTCTTGCAGTTTACATTCCTTTACCATGGCATTTTGTCCTGTCTCAAAGTATTGTATGGAAATGTTTCAAACTTCTGTACAAAGTTTCAATAAAAATAGAGAAAAAAAAAAACCCAAAAAAAACCCCAACGGACCAACCCACCAGAACAGAGAGTTTTGGAGTATTTTACTCTCAGTAAACCCTCGTCCCTGTAGCTAAAGGTGATTCCTGCTTCTATTCCTGCTTATTCCAAAGGCAAAGCCAAACTGGGTTCTTTGAGGCTGCAGGGAGAACTCCGGGATCCCAAATCCTGAGTTTGGGCTCTGGTTTTGGGAGGTGGGGCTGGGCTGGGCTGGGCTCAGGGCACAAAACAGGAGTGAACCCCCCCTTTAGCAGAGGAATCTGCTTGGGTACCGTGCAAAATTCCTTGATTTCTGTTGGTTTATCTTTAAATATCCTCTTCACTTGCTCCTTAAGCCGTTCTTGGTGGGACCAGCACCTTCTTGATTCTGGGGTTAAACCATCAGCACATTCTGTGAGCAGAGCCCTGAATCTCCCACTTCCTTCTCCTCATCCCTGTCCCCCCCATAAGGACACGATGAACTTGGGAATCATGGATTCCTTGTCCAGCACTGGTGGTTCAGCAAGGGAGGGGCAGGCCTGGTGTTAAATTAGGGATTCACCTTCCTTTGCAGATGGGAGCTTGGCAAAAACTATGGCAAGGCTGTTAAACCCAGAATTTCAGCTACAGACAAAACAACCCAAATTTTTCATTTATTCTCTTCTTTTGCTGCTGTGATGTAAAAGAAAAATTGAAATTTTGCTGTTGTTTGTTTCAAGGGGTGGATAAGAAACATTTTTGGGAGGAAACTTTGGATTTGGGATGAAAAATAAGCATTTTCCTGCCTTACAAACTTGTTTTGGATTTGTGTTTTCAGGAAGGGAGCGTTTTCATGAGTTAACTATTAATTAACCAGTTCCATAATTAGTTTATTAGGTGTTTACCCAGTGAGCAGCTTTCCAGGTCAGTGATTCTCAAAGAGATTCAAGCAGCCTCTTTGTCAGCAGCTGGTTGTGTTTGTGTTGGCCAAGCCTCACTCCCCAGTTTGCCGCTCTTTCTTTGGGGTTTTGGGTTCTCCTGGGTCTGGGGTTCTGGGCAGGATTTGTGTGGAAAATCCCACACAGGTGGTGGCAATGAGGCCTTTTCCTGCAGAGAATTCCTTTCCTGGGATGGGGCTGCCTCAGTTTCCCTGTGGTTGTTCTGGTGCTGGGAAAGGGAAGGAGCCAGGAGGTTTCACCTCTGGTCCTTCTCACTTTGATCAGGTTGGACTCAGGGATTTGCTTTTTGGGTGTTTTGGGCTTTATTTTTGACGTGTTGGTGGAGTGATAAAAGATAATTGAGTTTATGATGTCTCCAAACCTTTGTCAGCAGTGATTTTTAATATTTACCTGACTCCTGTTGTGAGATAGTTTTGTGTATCCCAGGATTTATCTGGGATAAATTCTGAATTTGAGCAAGGGATTGGCAAGATTCCCTCTTCACTTGGTGACAACATTGTGACTTCCACCTTAAACCTTCTTCTGCTCCAGAGCCAAGGATGCTTGTGTTCTGCAAAAGCAGGAGGATTTAAAAACTACAGCTGTGGTCCTCAAAAAGTGCTGTGGAGGGTTTTTTACTCACCATGTTCAGCTTGGTCTTTGTCCTGGGGTAGCAGTGAGGACCTGCAGGGTGAGTGGAAGAGCTGCGTGTCCAGAGCCAGCTCTGATCCCTGAAAATGCCTCTCCTGGAAGGGACACGTGGCTTAGGCCAGTCTGGGTTGGGCAAGAGGCCCCTGGCAGCTGGGCTGGATGAGGAATTGTGTGTGCAGCAGGAGCAGGGCAGGAATTGTCCCTCGAGGGCTGGGCCCAGTTCTGGTCCTGCAGGAGAGCCCTGGAGGGGCTGGAGCGTGTCCAGGGCAGGGAACGGAGCTGGGCAGGGGCTGGAGAATCCCTGAGGGAGCTGGGCAGGGGCTGGAGAATCCCTGAGGGAGCTGGGCAGGGGCTGGAGAATCCCTGAGGGAGCTGGGCAGGGGCTGCAGAATCCCTGAGGGAGCTGGGCAGGGGCTGGAGAATCCCTGAGGGAGCTGGGCAGGGGCTGGGGCTGGAGCAAAGGAGGCTCAGGGGCCCTTGTGGCTCTGCACAAGTCCCTGCCAGGAGGGCACAGCCGGGGGGGTCGGGCTCTGCTCCCAGGGAACAGGGACAGGAGCAGAGGGAACGGCCTCAGGCTGGGCCAGGGCAGGCTCAGCTTGGACAGCAGCAGCAATTTGCCCATGGAAAGGGAGCTCAGGCCTTGGCAGGGGCTGCCCAGGGAGCTTTGCAGTGCCCAGCCCTGCAGGTGTCCCCTGCAGGTGGCACTGAGTGCTCTGGGCTGGGGACAAGGTGCCCATGGGCACAGCTGGCACTGCATGACCTTGGAAATCTTTTCCAACCCCAGGGATTGGGGATTCTCTAATTCTGGGAAGTTGGCTGATTTTCCACTCCAGCTCCTTCCAGAGCTGGGACAGGGACCCCAGCTGACCATGGGGACATCCCAGCCCCTGTGTTGTGCCCAGTCTGTAAAACTGGGGAAGAATGAGGAAGAAGGGGGAATATTCTCTCCATGTCTTTTTTCCTTTGCATTTCATTATTTTTCCTATGTACTCTTAATTAAGCTTAATGAACATACAAAGTAAATTGATGAAATATATTCACATCAGAAAGTCATGGCAGAAACACAACTTGGAGTTCCTGGGGAGCTCTTTCTCAGCAACTTCCTGATAAGGACAATTTTGCAGTGTTATCTTGAAGCCCTTACTAGAATTTGTTGAGGTTGGAAGAAGAGTTGAATTTTCTGGAGTTTCGGGGAAGGTGTTGAATTAATTCTGAGGTTTAACTGATTCTGAATTGACTCTGCCTGGAAAGTTGAGGACTCTCCTTCCCTGGCAGTGCCCAAGGCCAGGTTGGACAGGGCTTGGAGCAGCCTGGGACAGTGGAAGCTGTCCCTGCCCATGGCACTGCATGGTCCCTAAATCCCTTCCAACCCAAACCCTTCTGTGATGTTGTGGCCAATTGTTACTTTAACTGTTTCTAGTAATAAACCATTGAAATGACCCTAAATCATGGAGGATTTGGTTGCTGTTTATTTCAGATTTAAAAGACACCTTTTTAGGCTTCTTTTTAGAAATTCTGAAGGCTCTCAGCTCTCTAAAATGAATTAAATTCAGTGTTGGGATTGATGTTTTAATTTAACTGTGGGTTGGTATTTATAGAATACTTGTATTCCTTAGATTTTAGTTTAATTTCTTCTAGAATCTCCTTTGATCTTAAAAGATTTGTTAAAAATTTAAAAAAATCCATCATAGAATTTCGATTCTTTGAAGAAGAAAGGTGGATTTGGGAGCAGAAGAGTTCAGGCATCACTTGGAGTTTAAAAGTTGCTGCTTCCTCTGCATCCAGGCCCGTGGGCTTCGTATTCACATCTGGTTCTTTGCCTTACCCACCACCCAATGCTAATTAAAGTCTGCTTTGAGGATGGAGTGCTCATTTTAATTCAGAAGTAATTTTGATCACTTCCCCCAAGTTATTTTTGGTGATGTGCCTGCTGTAACTTTCTGTGTGCCATTTCTGGAATGGTCTCTCCTGCTTCTGTGTTCACTCAATGTGGGCTGGGAACATGGCAAGCTTGTCATGGTCAGGAGCACCTGGGCTTTCCCATTTGTCCTTTATTCTGTTTTTGGGGAAATGGTTCTGTTGTAGATACAGAGACCTCTGTCCCTGCATCCTGCTGTCCCTAAAATCATCCAGGGCTGGGGCTCCAAGAAAGGGCTGGGAATGTTGGGATGAGTCCAGAGGGGCTGGAGCCAGGCTGGGAGAGCTGGGGGTGCTCACCTGGAGAGGAGCAGCTCCAGGGAGAGCTCAGAGCCCCTGGCAGGGCCTGCAGGGGCTCCAGGAGAGCTGCAGAGGGACTGGGGACAAGGCCTGCAGGGACAGCACCCAGGGAATGGCTGCCAGTGCCAGAGGGCAGGGCTGGGTGGGATCTTGGCAATGAGGAATTGTTCCCTGGCAGGGTGGGCAGGCCCTGGCACAGGGTGCCCAGAGCAGCTGGGGCTGCCCCTGCATCCCTGGCAGTGCCCAAGGCCAGGCTGGGCACTGGGGACAGTGGGAGGTGTCCCTGCCATGGCACGGGTGGCACTGGGTGGGCTTTGAGGTCCCTCCCAACCCAACCCAGTCTGGGATCCCTCCCCATCCCTGAACTTCCAGGCAGGTTTGGATGTTTTCCCCATTCCCACTTTTCCATTTCCAGCTCCAGCCCAGCCCATTTTCCCCAGGGGTTCAGCCCAGCTCCCACATCTGCTGTTTCCTTGGAATGCTGCATTTATCTGGATTTTGACCTTTCCTGGCTGCCCTGAGTGGTTGTCCCCAACCTGGGGCTGATGCTCTGGGTTGTTGGTGCTTTTACAGTAATTGCAGAGTATTAAAAAATTTTCAGTAATAATTTCTAATGTTTTATTAAGTAGTAAATGACAGCAAGGAAATGGTTTTTCCCCTTAGTTTTGCTGCTTGGAATTGCAGCTTCTTTCTAAACATGGATTTTGCCTTCTTTGATTTCCACCTCAGGAAATAATCCCAGACCAACCTTTTGTAACTGCTGAGCAACCAAAAAAAGACATAATTTTATCCTGCTGTTACTACATTGAAGGGATAATCAAGTGACTGGGATGGAGTTATTCCTGTTTATAATTTGGGATGTGCCCACTGACTTTGAATGCTTCCTGTTGGACTGAGCAAGTGGCCAGAAGAACTTGAGAACTGTCCTAGCCCTAAAGCTACTGAGGGTTTGGTGTTTGCTTCCTTTTCTCCCTCCAAAGGCTCTCCTTGGAGGAGGTTTTGGTGGTTGACAAAGTTTTTTTTTGTTGCCAGTGCTGGATTTTCTATCCCTTGGACTTTCTGGGGGAAATGAGGTGGAAAAAGGAGCAGTGGAGCCGAGTCCTTTCACACCTCTGCTTCCAGGCGGGTGGCTCCTCGTGTTTTAGGAGGCATCAGCATTCCAAAGGCTTTATTTCCAAGTTTGGTTTGTCTCCAGGTTGCTCTCTGAGCTTCATGGCTGATGGTCATGCCTGAAGCCACTTTGCCACCAGAGAATTCCCATTTTTTTTCCCCAGTTCCCTTTCATTTATACCTTTCCTGATTGCCAGGTGAGTCCTATGGGACTGACAGAACCCATGGGAGCATTTTTGTTCCCTCTTATGCAAAACATCCTCTGAGGATGAGGTGCTTGGTGCTGCTTTGATGGTTCTTTTGGGGCATTTGTGGCTTTAATCCTGGGGAGAACGGATGGGGCACCCCCAGGTGTGCATGGAACAGCTCCTGCTCTTGGGTGGGATTGTGCTGAGCTGACAGACCTTGAGGAGAGAGGGAGAGGCCAGAATCACTGAATTGCTGAGGTTGGAGAAGACCTTTAAGAAGATCCAGTCCAACCATGGAGCAGCACCAGTGGTGTGCTCACCTTTAAACCAAATCCTCAGGGGCCACAACCCCACATTCCTGGGACACCTGCAGGGCTGGGCACTGCAAAGCTCCCTGGGCAGCCCCTGCCAAGGCCTGAGCTCCCTTTCCATGGGCAAATTGCTGCTGCTGTCCAAGCTGAGCCTGCCCTGGCCCAGCCTGAGGCCGTTCCCTCTGCTCCTGTCCCTGTTCCCTGGGAGCAGAGCCCGACCCCCCCGGCTGTGCCCTCCTGGCAGGGACTTGTGCAGAGCCACAAGGGCCCCTGAGCCTCCTTTGCTCCAGCCCCAGCCCCTGCCCAGCTCCCTCAGGGATTCTGCAGCCCCTGCCCAGCTCCCTCAGGGATTCTGCAGCCCCTGCCCAGCTCCGTTCCCTGCCCTGGACACGCTCCAGCCCCTCCAGGGCTCTCCTGCAGGACCCAGAACTGGACACAGGTTTTGAGGTGGGGCCAACTGAGGACAAAGTGCTCAGGTTGTCCCCTCACCTGTGGCTGGTGTGACACCTGGGGCTACCTTTGCCTTGGTGGGACCTGTGGAGTTAACAGGTTTCTTCTGGGCAGCTCTGAAACACGTGGCTGGGGAGGAGTGGGGAATTTGGATCTGTAGACAAAAATCCTTTGGTCCTGTCTTCCAAGAGCCTTCACCCCTGTCTGTCCCTGTGTCTGGCCATGTGTTTGTCCCTGTGTCTGTCCCTGTGTCTGTCCCCGTGTCTGTCCCTGTGTGCAGAGGTCAGAGCAGGCCCAGGCTCTGCTCCAGGCCCAGCAATGGCCCCAGAGCCACGGGCAGGGCCTGAGCCCAGCAATTCCCCTGCACAGGAGGCACAACTTCTGCCCTGGGCAGGGACCGAGCTGGAGCAGAGCCCAGAGAGGGGCTGGAGTCTCCTCCCTGGGACATTCCAGAGCCACCTGGGCCCACCCTGTGCCCTCTGCTCTGGGTGACCCAGAGGTGGCTCCAGGTGAGCGCTGTGGGCCCTTCCAGCCTGACCCTCCCAGAACTCCTCACAGAACTCACAGAATTCACAGAATCCCAGAATGACCAGGTTGGAAGAGACCTTCAAGACCTTCAAGTCCAGCCCAGCCCCAGCCCCTCAACTCAACCCTGGCACCCAGTGCCACATCCAGGCTTTGTTAAACACACCCAGGCATGGGCACTCCACCACCTCCCTGGGCAGCCATTCCAGAACTTCCTCACCCTTGCTGGAAAAACCTTTTCCCTGCTCTCCAACCTGGATTTCCCTTGGTGCAGCTTGGGACTGCACCTTTCCAGAGCAAGGTGACAACTTGTGAGCCACTGGTGTGGCCCCAGGTCACTGCCAAGGCTGCCCAGGGGTGAGAGCAGTCGGGAATGGCTCTGGTTTGCCCTGGGGGCAGGAGGGGTGTCCAGAGCTGCAATTCCAAACCAGGCTGTCCTGCTCTTGAGAGCTCTTCCTCATCCCTTCTGGAGCAGCAGCTCCATTGTCTCCTCTTCCCTCCCCAGGGCTCTGGGACTGGAATTAGAGCTGGGCTGGGGGATTGGAATTAGTGCTGGGCTGTGGGACTGGAATTAGAGCTGGGCTCTGGGACTGGAATTAGAGTTGGGCTGGGGAACTGGAATTAGTGCTGGGCTGTGGGACTGGAATTAGAGCTGGGCTCTGGGACTGGAATTAGAGCTGGGCTGTGGGACTGGAATTAGTGCTGGGCTGTGGGACTGGAATTAGAGCTGGGCTCTGGGACTGGAATTAGAGCTGGGCTCTGGGACTGGAATTAGTGCTGGGCTGTTCAGGAAAAAATGTAGTGGCTCCCGAGCTGGGAGCCAGGCAGGCCCATTTCCTCTGTCCCCAAGTGTGCTGGCTCTGAGGCAAACCAAGGAACCTGTGTCTGTGGATCTCTTGGTTAGCAGAGTTCAGCTTATTTTTAGTTTGGGTGATGGCTTTAGGCAAGCCAGGGTAAACCATGGCAATTTTGGGAGAGGGAGAATGAGAGGGATTATAGTGACAAGCTTTCCAACCCAACAATTAGTTGATGTTTTCAGAGTACGGCCACAAGTGGGGAAGGTTGCAAATTTTACAATCCTGAATGTAGAAATCTGTGGCTTTCTTTTCTTGTTCTTTCTCTCTGGTTTTGTTTGTAAATACATGGGGCTCAAATCTTTGGCTTGGTTGTGTTCAGAAACTGCACCTCACATTGGCCTTGCAGCACTCAGGGAATGTGCTGATCCCTGGGCACATGGAAAAGAGACAAAACCCTCTGTGTCACTTGTGGGGTGAGGGATGGAGGGCAGGGAGTTTACCCCACAATATTTTATTGGATTTCATTGAAATCTGCATGGAGGTTAGAAGGGTTTGTCATTGCTCTCCACAGCTCCCTGAGATGAGGTTGTGGAAGGGCTGCCAGAGCTGCAGGAGCCTTTGGACAGCCCTGCAGGGACAGGATGGGATTGTTGGGGTGTGTGCAGGGCCAGGAGCTGGATCAGAGATCCCTGTGGGTCCCTTCCAGCCCAGGATATCCCATGGCTCCCTAATGTTGCACAAGTGCAGTGTACATAAGGATATAAATGACATATATAATTTATAGATACTGGTGCTAATTGCTGGCTCCATACCAAGCCATGGATTTGTGTTTTCCCTACACTGATCACTTGAAATATTAATGAACAACAACAGTGCAAGGACCCCAAATCTGTTCCCAATCCATCATTTTCCTTTGCTAGGAATATTGCCTTGTGCAAGGCTCAGAACAAGTGATTCCAGGTGAGTCAAATCCATGAACTCATCTTCTTTTTGCTGGGGCCTGACTTGGAAATGGCAGGAAATGTTCCTGGGGAATTGCCTGCTGTCACTAACATATTTTTTGAAAAATACTTTTGCTAAGATTTTTTTTTTCTTGAGAAGCTGGGAAGCTTCAGCTTCTCCGTGTTTTGTTACTTTAGAATGTGATTTAAAGAATTGTTTACTTAGTATGTGAATTGGTTTTACTTAATGAATAATCACAGGTCTAGCTGTGTCGAGACTTTAGTTAATCACAAGATTTTATTATTCATTCTTTTCTTTGCTAGCTTTTTGATGTTTCTTTGCTTTTTCTTTAGGATAGTTTTAGTATATCATTATAATATAATATAATATAATATATTATAATATAATAACCATATATATTATGGTTATTATATAAAATACAATATATTATTCTATATTATTCTATATTATTCTATATTATTATATTATATTATATAATTATATATTATATATTATATATTATATATATTTAAAATATATATAATCATATATAAAGTATGAAATATATATTATATTTCATATTTATGCATTATATATTGAATATATAATTATACATATTATTGTTATATAATTATATTATTATAGATTATATATTATATATAACATTATATATTATATATAATAATGTATATAATGTATAAATATACTGTATTACTATATTGTATATAAATATTTTTATATATTATATATATTCTTATATAATAATATAATATAATATAATATAATATAATATAATATAATATAATATAATATAATATAATATCATTAAATAATAAATCAGCCTTCTGAAACATAGAGTCAAGATTCTCATCTCTTCCCTGGAGACCCCCAAACATATAATATAAAATGCTTCTTCCCTGGTCCTGGAGACTCAAACACCACCACAGCCTGCTCCTAAAAATTCTCTCCCTCAGTGCTTCCACTTTGTCTTCTTGGGTTGCAGCACCCCCTGTCCAAGTGCTGAGCTGTGCAAGTGCAGCTGTCCTTTCCACCACATAAACCACCCAGATTTCCAGCAATTCCTGACTTTTCTTTCTTTCTTTTCCAGCCTGAGACAGCAGCCGTGCTCAAGCGCACCGTGGAGGCTCTGATGGAGAGAGGAGCCATCGTGAGGGGCCTGGAGAACCTGGGGGAGAGGTCCCTGCCCTACAAAATCACCAAGCACAAGGAGCGCCACAAGAGAGGGGGGTACGTGGTGGCACCTCCTCCTTCAGTCCTGTCACTGCTGCTCCTGGAACAGGGACACCAGGACCAGCCCTTTGGTCTTCTGGGCACGTTTGGGTTGCAGGTGGGACCTGGGAGGGCTCTCAGCAAGGAGCTGGGTGGTTGTTGGGGAGTGTGTGTGTTCTGTGTGCTTTATTCTGAGTGCTGTCAGTTTTGTGGTGTTTCCACTGCAGAACTTTCCCCAACATAAACAATATTATTATTTTTTAAATGACTATTTTTAGGCTGTTTTCTGATAAAGCTCAGCCTAATCTCCTAGTTGGCAGAACGGGATCCTTTCCTCCAATGTTAATAATTAACATTAAAGTGCCCTGTAAGACTTGGTTGTGTTCCTGATACAGTTTTGGGGTTTGATAAAGTCCAGAATCATGGAATGGTTTGGGCTGGGAGGGATTTTAGGGATCCTCCTATCCCACCCCTGCCATGGCAGGGACACCTCCCACTGCTCCAAGCCCCAGTGCCCAGCCTGGCCTTGGGCACTGCCAGGGATGCAGGGGCAGCCCCAGCTGCTCTGGGCACCCTGTGCCAGGGCCTGCCCACCCTCAAAAGGGAGAATTTCTTCCTCATATCTCACCTAAATTTCTCCCATTTCAGTGGGAAGCCATTCCCTGGGTGCTGTCCCTGCAGGCCTTGTCCCCAGTCCCTCTGCAGCTCTCCTGGAGCCCCTGCAGGCCCTGCCAGGGGCTCTGAGCTCTCCCTGGAGCTGCTCCTCTCCAGGTGAGCACCCCCAGCTCCCCCAGCCCCTCAGTTAAGGGTGTTTAAGGTAATCCTGTGTTTTATGGAAACACAATAAATGGAAATTACCCCACAGTGCAGAGGGAGGTGCTGCAGCTCCCATCCCATGCCCAGGGTGGTTTTGCTCCTTGAGGCCACCCCTGAAATGGCTGCTGCCTCTCCAAGGCCTGGGAGATGTTGCTAAGCAACCCCCACTGCTGGGGCTGCCTAATCCTAATAACAATTAACAATTAACAATTAACAATTAACGAGCTGCTCCCGATCCTGCAGCATCCAACAGGAGCTTGGCCAGCCCTGTTCTTCCATGAGGGGCTCTGGGGAAGCTCAGGGCACTCCAGAGCTGCAAAGTCCTCCTTGGATCAGCTCTCATGGGCTCACTCCTGGTTTCATTCCCTCTTCTGAGCACCTTGTGGTGCTCCTGCCAAGTGGGAGTGGTGAGCGGGGAAGGGGGGATCTCCAGCACACTCCTGTTCCATCAGCCTGGGGAAGAGGAACTTCAGGGAGGCCTCAGAGCCCTTCCAGAACCTTAAAGAACACTTTCAAAAGGAGGAAAGAGGACTTTCTGCAAGGACATGTAGTGACAGACAGGGGGAATGGCTTCCCAGTGCCAGAGGGCAGGGTTGGCTGGGGTGCTGGGGAGGATCTCTCCCTGTGGAGGTGATGAGGCCCTGGCACAGCTCCCCTGGAGAAATGGCTTCTCTTCATCTCTTCTCCAAAGTCCTGGAGATGTTCCTGTCTTCTGTTGAAGAACCCAAACCCTGGCCTGTAGAAGTGCTGCCACCCAAGCCAAAAACTGTCATCCAACCTCTGCACTTCAACCCAAAATCTCTGGAATTTCATCCCTGTGCCTTAGCTCCCCCCTGGCACAAGGAGAGGGACAGCAGCTCCTTGTTCTGCCCTTGGAAAAGGCTTTCATGTTTATAAAATGCTTCTGCTCTGACAGCAGGATGAGGTAATCACTAATTCTGTCCTGAGACAGGAGTTTCTCAGCTCCCATGGGCATGCAACAGGATTTCATCCTCTATTGCAAAACTGCCAGGGTCAAGGCATGGTTTGGAAAAAAACCCACAGGGAGCAGCAGAGCAAAACAGGCACGGGCACAATGGCAGTGCCTGAGGTGGAGTCAGGGATGGTTTGGGTTGGGAGGGACCTCAGAGCCCACCCAGAGCCACCCCTGCCATGGCAGGGACACCTCCCACTGTCCCAGGCTGCTCCAGCCCCAGTGCCCAGCCTGGCCTTGGGCACTGCCAGGGATCCAGGGACACCCTCCCTGTGCCAGGGTCTGCCCACCCTCACAGGGAGGAAATTTTTCCCAATTATCTGATATAAACCTGTAATTTTTCAGTGTGAAGCCATTCCCTGGGTGCTGTCCCTGCATCCCCTGGAAATTGTCTCTCTCCAGCTTTCCTGGGGCTCCTCCAGGCCCTGCAAGGCCACCCTGAGCTCAGCCCAAAGCTTCTCCTGTGCAGGTGAACAATCCCAGCTGTGCCAGCCTTTCCTCCCAGCAGAGCTGCTCCATCCCTCTGCTCATCCTGGAGCCTCCTCTGGGCTCTCTGCAGCAGCTCCAGCTCCTCCCTGGGCTGGTTCCAGGCCTGGGGCAGCTCTGCGGGTGGGAAATCACCTGAGGGGGCTCAGGGGCACAATCCCAACCCCAATCCCAATCCCAATCCCAATCCCTCTCCTGATCCCAGCTGGGCTCAGGGGGCTCTGGGATGGGGCAGATCCATCTCTCCCCCCTCCAACACTTCCAAATCCTCCCAGAGAGCTTTGAGCAAACCCCTCCTGCCCACAGAGCCCTCAGAGCAGGTGGATTTTATGTGCTGAGTAAAACAAAGCTTTAGTTACCAGTAATTGCAACCTTCAGGCAGGAAACCATAAGATCAAAGCCTCCTCCTCCCAGGTCAGATGTCCCCAAATATTTCTCAGATATATTTCATCCTGCCTTGCTGAGAGGAGCAGGATGGAGGGAGGTGCTGCAGGACATGGTTTGGGTGCCTCTCTTTGGCATCTCACATCCAGGGCTGGCACTGGCAGCGCTGGGAATTCCTGAGGATTCAATTCCTGGTGGTTTTCCTGTGGAATTTGCAGCTCCATGGACAGGCAGGGTGGGTTCCTGCTGGACCATCCAGTATTTTATACTGGAAAATAAAACATTCAGGAAATCAAACATTATCCATTAATAGGAAGTGATAAATCAGTTTTGGAGCCACCTTTTAAAATCAGCCAGTTCTACTTTACAGCAGCTGTAAAAAAAAAAAATTTTTTTCAAGAGGACAAAGTTAGAAAATAAACAACTTTTACAGATACCTTTAATAGGACAAAGTTAAAAAGAAAATAAAGAAAATAAACAACTTTTCCAGACACCTTCCTAAGCTCCTGGACTTTCCATAAAATCCTGGAATTTTTTCTCCTCCCCAGCCAATTTCTAATTCTCCTGTGTCCCTTCTGGAGCAGGTTGGTGTGGAGTGGGACACTGGATAATCCAGAATATTCCACTTTTCCTTAGTCTTGGTTTATTCTGAATTATCTTAAGAGGCTTCTGTGAGAATTCTCATGAGTGTCTGGGGGGAGCATCTTGAATCTTCCAAAGCTTTTAATTTTTTGCTTGTTTTAGGTTTTTAATATTTTTAAGTTTATTTTTTTTTAATTTTCCTGACTCTTATTTAACTGATTTATTTTAACTGATTTATTTAACAGATTTCTTTTTCTCTAGCATGTAGTTAGTTGGAGATTTGGGATGGACACTCAATCCATTATTTCCTTGGACCTCCTGGCTGGTGAATTACATGCAAATGAATCCAATGTAATTATCTAAAAATGAATGGAATGGGGCTTGGACTCAGCTGGGCTGCTGGAAGGTTCCCTGCCCATGGAATGACCTTTAACTTCCCTCCAACCCAAACCATTCCCTGATTTTCAGGGCAAAGCTTGTGCAGGTCTTGGTGGTGATTTTAGAGGTAGGGAAAGAGTTGAAGTAGAAAATACAAATTGATAAAATCAGCAGGAGGGATGGTTTGTCCTTAAAAAAGGGCTTTTTTTCCCTGAGCTCTGGAGTGCTCCAGCATATCTGGGATATTTGGGATATAAAGTGAATACAGGCTTGTTACAAACTGAACAATATCCAGGAGACTTCAGAGAGAAAAGGGATTTTCTGGCAATTGCTGTGTAAAGCAGATTTCTCCAAGCCTGCCAAGGGGGGTTGTGGCCCTGAGCTGTCACTGGCAGGAGCAGTGACTCTCCTGAAGCCCTCAGATCCTACAAACAATGGGATTATCCTACAAACAATGGGATCATCCTGCAAACAATGGGATCATCCTACAAACATGGGGTTATTCCCTCTCAGGAGATCCTGCTCATTGAGGATGAAGTGTTAAAATTTAGGTTTTTCTCTGAAATGAATCTCTTTGGGCATCCTCCTCCTTTTGTTTTATTTATTTTTTGGAAGACCTAATATTGACAGGTTTTGCCTGTAGGCCATTATGAAAATTTGGTCGTTTTGAAATGATGAAATGAGTTTTGGGAATTGTGTGGATTCATTAAAGAATCAAACTTTTCAATCCCTGATTTACTGATCTTTAAACTGAATTAGCCACTCATTCACATTCCTTTTATTCATAGTGGAACAAGAATTGTTTGGTTTTTAAGCATTTCAGAGAATGATTTGAAATTGTAACAACTCATCTTGTGGCTGGATAAAATGTGCCAAGGACCAGGTTCCAGGTATGGAAATTTAGGTGAGGCTTTGAGCCTGACCAGCCCAGGATGTGCAAAACCAGGGGAAGAATGTATCTCAATAAAGATTCCCAGCCTTTCTCTCCTGCTGGGCCACAAATTTGTGCCAAACATTTCTTTTACTCGCCACTCCTTGTTATTAACGAGCTGCATTTTAATTGCTTTTAAGGTGCTTGGTGGTTTGGTTTTTTTTTTTGTCCCAGAGGTGTTTCTGGCTGGCACAAACAAAACCAAACTGATTTAAATAAGGCGTGTGGCAGCCTTTTGAATGGAAGGAATGTTGAAGCCAGGCTCTGTTTGCTGTTTGAGATGCTCCAGGAGCTCTGAATCCCTCTCCAGGCTGGGGCAGATTTGCTCAGGGCTCAGCTGGAGCAGATTCCAACAGGTTGTAAAGTGATAGTAGCACTTTGGGGTGGCACTTTGTGGTTCTCTGTTTGCTCTGGCCCTGCCCCAACCCCACCCTTGTGCCTCTCCCGGGCTCAGGGGGTGTTTGGGGTCAGCCTTGGGCTGGGGGGGTTTGACTTTGGACAGGATCAGTCAAACCTGATCCTTTGGACAGGATCAAAGGCAGCTCCTTGGGCTGGGGGGTTTCACTTTGGACAGGATCAGTCAAACCTGACCCTTTGGACAGGATCAAAGGCAGCTCCTTGGGCTGGGGGGTTTCACTTTGGACAGGATCAGTCAAACCTGACCCTTTGGACAGGATCAAAGGCAGCTCCTTGGGCTGGGGGGTTTCACTTTGGACAGGATCAGTCAAACCTGATCCTTTGGACAGGATCAAAGGCAGCTCCTTGGGCTGGGGGGTTTCACTTTGGACAGGATCAGTCAAACCTGACCCTTTGGACAGGATCAAAGGCAGCTCCTTGGGCTGGGGGGTTTGACTTTGGACAGGATCAGTCAAACCTGACCCTTTGGACAGGATCAAAGGCAGCTCCAGAACAACCAGGAAAAAACCAAAATAGGATCCACACATTCCTCTGGGGAGGTGGTGGCTCCCAGGATTTGCAGGTCAGGGATCTCTGAAGCTGCAGGAGCTGAGATGGGGGATTGAGGTGGACCTTGGAATTCTGGGGGCTGGAATTTCAGAGTTTCTGGTGGTTTTTAGCCCCACTCCAGTGTTTCCATTCTTAACTCTGGAGCAAAGGTGATGGAGCTGAGCCTGCTCAGGGTTTGGGAACTGATGGAGCACCAGGGCCTTCCCTTCTCTTGGTTTTGGGATGTGTGGGATTCCCTCTGTTAAATCTGCCTGGGACACAGGAATGTTTCACACCTTCCTCACCACATTTTTATCATTTAGTTTACTTTATTTTATTGAGTTGCACATTTATTTCAGGTTGGACCCTGGGGCTGGAGCAGCCTGGGACAGTGGGAGGTGTCCCTGCCATGACAGGGCTGGCACTGGGTGGGTTTCAATTCCCTTCCAACCCAAACCATTCCATGACTTATGACTTCTCCAGCAAAATTCTGATTATTCATAACAATTTCCATGTTCTATTTGCCAGTTTTTCATTGCCTTGTTGTTTCTTTTTTTCTTGCTTTCAAATTTGATTTTGAAAAGATGGCAATTTTCTTTTGTTATTTGCTTGCTTTGCCTCTTCATCTTTTTGTTTTGCTCTTCACTCACAGTTGTCTCCTCAGCCCCCGTGCTCTCTGAAATAGCAAACCCAGGGCTTGCTTTTGTTCTTGCTGAACTGCATTTTGGGAATTGATCAAGAACCATCACCCAGGAACTGCATTTGGGGGGTTTATTAGGAATTATCATGCAGGAATCACATTTTGGGGGGTTTATTAGGAATTATCACCCAGGAATTGCATTTGGGGAGTTTATTAGGAATTATCATGCAGGAATCACATTTGGGGGATTTATTAGGAATTATCATGCAGGAATCACATTTTGGGGAGTTTATTAGGAATTATCACCCAGGAACTGCATTTGGGGAGTTTATTAGGAATTATCATGCAGGAATCACATTTTGGGGAGTTTATTAGGAATTATCACCCAGGAATTGCATTTGGGGGGTTTATTAGGAATTATCATGCAGGAATCACATTTTGGGGATTTATTAGGAATTATCACCCAGGAATTGCATTTTGGGAGTTTATTAGGAATTATCATGCAGGAATCACATTTTGGGGAGTTTATTAGGAATTATCACCCAGGAATTGCATTTGGGGGGTTTATTAGGAATTATCATGCAGGAATCACATTTTGGGGAGTTTATTAGGAATTATCACCCAGGAACTGCATTTAGGGGATTTATTAGGAATTACATTTTGGGGAGTTTATCAGGAATTGCATTTTGGGAGTTGATCAGGAATTATCATCCAAAAAATGGATTTTGTGGAGTTCATCAGGAATTATTATCCAAAAATTGCATTTTGGGGAGTTCATCAGAAATTCTTATCCAGGAATTGCATTTTGGGGAGTTTATCAGGAATTCTCATGCAGAAATTGCATTTTGGGGGGTTCATAATGAATTGCATTTGTGGAGTTCATCAGGAATTATCATCCAAAAATTGCATAAATTGGGGAGTTATTGGGAATCTTCATCCTTAGGAATTATATTTTGGGAATTTATCAAGAATTGCTTCCCAGGAATTGCATCTGGGGAGTTGATCAGGAATTATCATCTAATTTGGGGTGCTCATCAGGAATTATCATCCAGAAATTGCATTTGGGGAGTTGATCATGAATTATCATCCAGGAGTTACATTTTGGGAGTTTATCAGGAATTATCATGCAGGAATTACATTTTGGGAATTGATCAGGAATTCTCATCCAGTTTGGGGTGTTCATCAGGAATTATCATCCAAAAATTGCATTTTGGGGAGTTGATCAGGAATTATCATCCAATAAAATGATTGTTATATCATTTGGGGAGTTGATCAGGAATTATCATCCAAAAATTGCATTTTATGGAGTTGATCAGGAATTATCACCCTGGAATTGCATTTGGGGAGCTCATCAGGAATTATCATCCAGGAATTTCTGAGTTCATCAGGAATTCTCACCCAGGAATTACATTTAGGGGAGTTGATCAGTAATTCTTATCCAGGAATTACATTTTAGGGAATTGATCAGTAATTATCATCCAAAAACTGCAATCTGGGGAGTTCATCAGTAATTATCATCCAAAATTTGCATTTTAGGGAGTTGATCAGGAATTCTCACCCAGGAATTGCATTTTGGGGAGCTGATCAGGAATTCTCATGCAGGAATTGCATTTTGAGGAGTTCATCAGGAATTCTTATCCAGAAATTTAATTCTGGGGAGTTGATCAGGAATTGCATTTGGGGAGTTCATCAGGAATTCTCATCCAGGATTTTCTGAGTTGATCAGGAATTCTCAGCCAGGAATTGCACTCTGGGGAGTTTATCAGGAATTGCATTTTGTGGAGTTGATCAGGAATTCTCACCCAGGAATTGCATTTTGTGGAGTTGATCAGGAATTCTCATCCAAAAATTGCATTTAGGGGAGCTGATCAAGGATCCTCACCCAGGAATTGCATTTTGGGGAGCTGATCAAGGATCCTCACCCAGGAATTGCATTTTGGGGAGCTGATCAGGGATTCTCACCCAGGAATTGCATTTTGGGGAGCTGATCAGGGATCCTCACCCAGGAATTGCATTTTGGGGAGCTGATCAGGGATCCTCACCCAGGAATTGCATTTTGGGGAGTTCACCTTCACATGTGCCTGGGGGATTTTCTGCAGGAGCTGAATTCCAGGGTCCCTGAGGACCAAGGGATACACAACAGCATCCAAGGGGTCAGGAGGCAGAAATTCCAAAATTTGCCAAGGCACCTGCCCAGGAGAGGCTCTGGTTTCCAGAACCTAAACATTCCAGCAGGAATGGATGGTTACTGAGAGGAATAATTCAATCATTGACCATGGGGCCATGGAATGGGTGGGGCTGGAAGGGATCCTGAAGATCATTCTGTTCCAGCCCAACACCTTCCACTCTCCCAGGCTGCTCCAAGCCCCATCCACCCTCACATTTCCAGCCATGAGGAATCCACAACCTCTCTGGACACCCCCTTGTTTTTGATTCCTGTGGAAACATTTCCATACAAATTTTCTTACATGTTCAGGCTTTGCCTCTCCCCACAGCTCTCCCTCCTTCCAAGCTGAGCTTTGGAAGTTGCACAATTCATTTTTAAACCTCCTGCTCGTGGCAGGATGAAATTTTCCACGTGGATGGAGAGGTTGAAGTGCCCTCTGATCGTCCCCACCACCTGGGTACAATTTGATTGCCTCGATTTGTGAGAGTGAAATAATGGTTACCTGTCAGAAATGGGCTCTGGAGCGTTCACAGGTTTGAACAACCCTCTCCCCACCCTTTATTGAACCCAAATTATGCAGAGTTCATATTTTTTCTTTATTCTCCAAACGTGTTTGGCCTCGCTCAAGTCGAGCCTCTTGATGCTTTTCATGGCTCTTGAAGACCAAAGAGGGCAAAACAAAAACACATGAAAGGAGCTTAATTAATCTTAAAAAGGAGCTTTTTTTCCTTACTTAACCCCCCCCAAAATAAATTGAAACTTAATGCCCAACCCAACTTTTTGTTGCTGTTTGGATTTTAGAACATCTTGAGCTGTTTGGGCAAAAAAGGTGTCCTGGCTGTGCAGTGCACTTGGAGGAGGACAAAGGCAGCTGGAATATTTGTGGATTTAGGCACATTTGGAGTATTTTCTGCTCAGCTGATAGTCTTCTTCCACTAGATGGGGCTTTCTTCATTGATGAGTTGAACCATTACTTCTGCCCATGTAAGTGTGGCTGTGCCTCAAGGATCAAAGCCCTGAAATGTTTGGGATGTTTTCTCCTTTCCCCCTGAGCTGTGGAAGTGCCCTTTGGAATTTTGGTGCTTTTTAGAGGCCCTGAGCAGAGCTGGTGCTGTGGAGGCACCAGAATCCACCAAATCCTGTGGCACCCCTGTGCAAGCTCCTTGACTGAGTGTGGTGGCCACTGGGCTTGGTGGGGTGGCAACCAGCCACCATTTGGGGGGGTTTGACTTTCATTTTAATTTCTTTTGTTCTTAATGATCTTTAAAATGAATGAAACATCTTTCCATGACTCAAATCAGCTGAACACCAGGTGCCTGTGGATGGGATTTGAGAGGTGCCATTCCTGGGGCTGTGGATGTATCTCCCCCCAAGCTCTCTGTGGATCATTCCCATCGTTGCTGTGGCTCAGTGTTGGTCACCAAAGTCCAGCTGTGGGTTGGATCTGGTCCTTCCCAGATTTTCAAGGAAATTCCACTGCCATATTTGTACAAGCTAAAGGCAACACTTGTCCTGGTCCTTCTGACAATCCATGAGCTCATGAGCTTGCCCTGCTGAGGAGGGGCAAAGCAAATTCCCCCATTTCCATGGTCCTAAAAATGAACATTCAGGTAGCCAAAAAAAAAAAAAAAAAAAAAAGAAAGAAAAGAAACAAAATTATTTTTGTGGAAATACCTTAATGAGGACAACGTGGAGCTCCTCCTGCTCCTGCTGTGGTTTCCTCCAGGTGTTTTCTGCTCCTTTCACCTCTGCTCTTCCTCAGATCATTTTCTTTCCCTTGGATCTTCCACGTCCACACAAGGGAGATGTTTTGGGGTCAAAACCTTGGGACCCCACAGCCTCTTCCAAGGCCACCACATCTTCACTGTTCCCCTTGGCCCAGAGTTGTATTCCAGGAGGATTTCAAAGGGAATTTCCATCCAGGATCCTTGAAGTCCTGCCCTGCCCATCTGAAAGCAACAGATTTGAGCATCCTTAGGACTCAAGGTTAAAACAATTTCTGGCTTGAATTTGGTAAATTTGAGAAATAAAACCCTGCACTTTTTTTTTTTTTTGTCCTCTTTTTTTATTTCCCTCATATCCAAAGGCACATCCTCCTTTATTCGAGACCATCTTACATTTTAATTTTTTTTTGGAGTTAATGCATTGTTTTAATGTGTTCCAGTCTGCTCCCCTGCATTTAAATCATCCTTGTGTTTGCAGTCAAGCAGGAGGACAAAAATAACTGTGGGCTCATGGTGAATCAGTGGAATTTTCCTGCATTTCTCCCCTGGTGACTCCTAGAGAGCACAAATGCTTTTTGCATTTCTCTTTGCATGAACGAGGTGCTTTCCCTGCTGCATTCCTGTATTTTTCCCTGGCTTTGTCTCGCTGGGGTTTGGGGTTGTTTACTCCACAAACAGCAGCCTGGGGGTCACAGATCACTGCCTGCAATGAAGGTTTGAGGCTTTCAAAACCCCCCTGGCCTCCTGGCAGCTGATTTCAGTGCGGAGATTTGAGGGGAAGGGGTTCAGATCTCCTCAGGGATGTCATTGTCCATTGTGCTGCTCATTGTTTTTCCAGCCCTTCTTTCTTTCCTGAAGAAATCCAATTTTTTTAATTTTTTTTTTTTTTTGCTGCTTCTCTCTCCCTTCTCCCTCTCTCTCCCTTTGTTTTGTTGTGGCAGAGGGAAGCAATCTTGCTCACGTTGGAGAGAGGTGGTTGTTTTTGAAACCCCACGTTTTTCCCAGTGCCTGCAATTTTGATAAAATACCTTTTCCTGAGAGGAGTCAGAAAGATCTGCTGGAACAGCTCATCCTCCCTTCCCCCCCTGCTCTCCTTGGCTTATCAACAGTGCGTCAGTGGAAATTTCCACCCTTTGCTAATGGCAGAGAAAGCACAAAGTTGCAAAGCAGCCTTTGGAGGGGGAAAAAAAAAAAGGAAAAAAACCCAACAAAACAAACCAAAAAAACCAACCCTCTTGCCGATTTAGGAGCACAACGAAAAGCAGCAGATGAGAGCTGGGCAGAAATGGAGTGAAATTCAGGATGCAGGGCCTGGATGGCAGTGGGATCAGGGGACAGGGGCAGGGATCAGCTGCTGGAATTGCTGCCCCCAGCCAGGTGAGAGGATCTGGGAGGCTGCTTCCCAAGGAAGCAGAGCTCAGGTGGCACCTGCTCAATTCACCAGTGGCTGCACCAGGGAATCAATCCCACATCCCCAGACTTTGGGAGGGTGCATCCTTAGGTCCTGCTGGGCTGCACTTCCACAGGATTGGCCAGGCTGGGAAATGGTTCCTGTCCCTAAGCTCCAGCCCTGCTGGCATCTCTGCACTCTGGAGCCCACAGAGCAGTGGGCAGCCCGGCTGCCCAAAAGCCAGATTTTGTTGCTGTGGGGATTTGGGAGGAGGAGGAGGAGGAGGAGGGAGCCCAGCAGAATTCCCCCAGATCCCTGGGCCAATTCCTGCAGCTCAGGCACCCTGGAATGCTGGGCTGGCATGGGCTGGCGCTGCTGCCTTGGCTCCAGGGACAGCCAGGCACAGCCCAGTCCAGCTGGGCACCTCTCCCACCTCAGGATTTGGGGTTTCATGTGGGTGTTTTTACCATCCTACCCCTCCCATAGAGAATTCTGGACTTTCTGGGAAGGGTTTGGGGATGACTTGAGGCTGTGACGTGGCTGCTGGTGTGAGATCAGGGTGGTGGCTGAGGAAAAGTGTTCTTCCCATGCTTTCCAGGGGTGGATTCTGCAATCCTGAGTCACTCCTGGCCCCATGGGGCTCTTGGGGTGCAATATTTGGGATGTGATGCAAAAAAAATGACCCCAGTGCAGCCTGAAGAGCACAAGCAGGGCTTGTTCACAGCCCCACCTCCTGCATTTCCCCTTCAGATTCCCAGTTCCCTTCTGGTCCTGGGGATTTTCCCTCCAGGATCACCTTGGTGAACATGGGATGCTCCTGCTGTAGCTGACTTAGGAAGAATCCAAAATTCCTGCAGAGCAAAGTGCTCTCTGTCAGGGGCAGTTTTGGGATGAAATTGGGGTGCCTGGTCCTGCTTGGACAACGTGTCTTCCTTTAAGGGATGTCACTTTTGGGTTTGAGGTGCTCCATGGGGAGGTGGGCTGGGAGAATTGGGGGATTCTGGAATGGTTTGGGTTGGAAGGGACCTCAAAACCCACCCATGGAATGGTTTGGGTTGGAAGGGACCTCAAAACCCACCCATGTCCCATCTCTAACTTATTCAAAACTCCTTCAAAAATCCCCATCATAAATCTCCTTGGGTCAGCATTGCTGGACAGAGCTCCAGGAGTGTTGGGACAACATTCCCAAGGAAAAACTGGGAATTTTGGGGGGTCTGAGCAGGGCCTGGATGATCCTGTGGGACATCTTCCAGCTCAGGATATTCCATGATTCCACCAGGGTTCAATTGAACTTCTCATCATTGAAATCAAGCTAAACCTGAGCTTTTGTTTCAAACAATCCAGGGACCAAAATGTGAGAAAAAACTGAGGAATTCTCATTTAAAAAAAACCCACAGGAGCAGAAAAAACTTAATAATTCTCATTTAACCCCCCAGAAGAAGAATTCCTTGAATTGCAGCCCAGGTATTTTGGTGGATTTGGTTCCAGCCCTGGTATTTTGGTTAATTTTGTTCCAGGCCAGGTATTTTAGTGGATTTGACCCCAGTATTTTGGTGGATTTTGTCCCAGCCCAAGAATTTTGGTGGGGTTTGTCCTCGCACAGGTATTTTGGTGGATTTTGTCCAGCCCAGGTATTTTGGTGGGGTTTGTTCCAGCCCAGATATTTTGGCTGATTTTGTTCCAGTCCAGGTATTTTGGTGGATTTGACTCAGGTATTTTGGTGGCTTTGGTCCCAGCCCAGGTATTTTGGCTGATTTGGTCCCAGCCCAGGTATTTCAGTGGGGTTTGTCCCAGCCCAGGCATTTTGGTGGATTTTGTCCAGCCCAGATATTTTGGTGGATTTGGCCCAAGTATTTTGGTTAATTTTGTTCCAGTCCAGGTATTTTGGTGGATTTGACTCAGGTATTTTGGTTAATTTTGTCCCAGCCCAAGTATTTTGGTGGATTTTGTCCCAGCCCACATATTTTGGTTAATTTTGTCCAGCCCAGGTATTTTGGTTAATTTTGTCCCAGCCCAGGGATTTTGGTTAATTTGGTCCCAACCCAGGGATTTTGGCTGATTTAGTTCCAGCCCAGGTATTTTGGTGGATTTGACTCAGGCATTTTGGTTAATTTTGTCCAGCCCTGGTATTTTGGTGGATTTGACTCAGGCATTTTGGTTAACTTTGTCCAGCCCAGATATTTTGGCTGATTTTGTCCCAGCCCAGATATTTTGGTGGATTTTGTCCAGCACAGATATTTTGGCTGATTTTGTCCCAGCCCAGATATTTTGGCGGATTTTGTCCCAGCCAGGTATTTTGGCTGATTTAGTTCCAGCCCAGGTATTTTGGTGGATTTGGCCCAAGTATTTTGGTTAATTTTGTTCCAGCCCAGATATTTTGGTGGATTTGGCCCAAGTATTTTGGTTAATTTTGTCCAGCCCAGGTATTTTGGCGGATTTTGTCCCAGCCCAGTATTTTGGTGGATTCATTTGCTGTGTTTCTCCTTGCAGGTATTTCCTGATAGACCTGGAGGCTCCCCCTTCCCTGGTGTCCCCCATGATGGATCACCTGGGACGGGACATTGATGTCATCAGAAGAGCTTTCATCAAACGCCCCCTGGCCAAGGCAGAGGAATGCAGTGGCATCCTCCCAGTCAGCCCTGAGCAGAAACTCCTCTCTGCCAAGAAAAACTGAAAATCCCAAACGTCTGAAACCTTTTTTAACCCATTTTTTATTGCTGCTGTGGAAAAGATTTGTGATAACTCCATCCCCAAAAAAAAACAAAACAAAAAAAGCAACAAAACCCAGTCACTTTTGGCCATGGGATGTGTGTGGTCTGTCACAGGATCTTCATTACTGTAACAATTGAGGTTTCTTTTTGTTTTAGAATAATTGGAATAGTTTTAATCTGGGTGCTTATCTTGCTGTTTGACAGCTCTGCAAATTGATTTGCTTTTCTCTCGGAGCATTACATTGATAATGGAGATTTCTCCAGCAGCAGGATGCTATAAATAGCATTTTTTCCAGAGATTACTCCAGAATATGGATATTTACATGAGAGATTAAGAAGTCTGCAGTGGAAATATAGAAATCTAGGATGTGATTTGGTGGGGGTTTGTTTGGGGGGAAATAAAAGGCAATAAAAGTGCGGTTAAAAGTAAACCTGACTCTTTTTTTTTTTTAATTAAGTATTTTATTTAAAAAATCCCAAAACTTTCACTGCCAAAAGCCACCTCATGGTCCTCAAGGTAAACAATGTTCAAAGCACAGGTAAAAATCCCTTTATAGGTAGGCCAGAAAATTCCAGGTGGGAATTAGAGACTGCCCAAGCTTTTGTAGGAGCAGGAGAATCAAAGATGCTTCGTTTTGCCATCAAGTGGACATTTCAAACTGGGAAAAAACATCAGAATAAAGTGTTCATGTGTCTTTTCTGCCTTTCTTCTGTTGAAAATAGGAGGAAAATCAGTGTTATTGTTGTTATATATATAAAGACCTCCTGCTCTCTGATGTAAATCCAGTGGCTGGATCATTCCTAGGGGGGTTTTGTGCTCTTTTTTTTTTTTTCCTTAGATGTGGAATTTTGGAAAGGAAAAGAAACCAGTTCTTCTGAGTATCTGAATTTTTTTTTAAATGCATCAGAAAAAGAATAACATTTTCTTTTTCCCTACTTCTTCCTTTAAGAGTTATGAATGTCTGGATTTGTGGGTTTTGTTTGTTTGGGTGTATTTTCATAATTTTTTTTTTTAAATTTAAATTTGATTTTCGTTTTTCTTTTAATTCTCTTTTCTTTCCTATTTGATTTTTTTTCTCTTTCTTTTATTTTTCTTATGTTTTTTTTTCTGGAAAAATCTTTGGAAGGACAGAGGGAATACACCACACACTCCCTGAAGCTGAATCTGTATGAGAGGTGCTTTAATTCCTGCCTGCTCCAGGCAGAGCTTTCCTTTTCCAGGATTTTTCCTTGTGGGACAGACCTGGCTCCCAGAAAGGGATGAGCTCAGCCCGGAGGAGCTCTGGATTTGGGAATCTCAGCCCCAGGTTTGGCTCCCTGAGCTGCCCTCGCTGCTGAAAATTCACATTTTGGGTGTAGAAAGTGCCAACTGCAAGAATGTGGCTTACTCAGGGGTTTCTCTGGAGGTTTCCTTAATCACAAAGTGGACAGAAAGTTTGGGGTTTAAGGGGGTTTTGCCTCAGACCTGGAATTTGGGCCCTGAATTTGGATTGAGCAGGAAGGGGAATAACTTAAGATTTCAACTCCACTCCATGAAACTCGGCAGAGGCTGCAAATGTAAAAATGTTGCTTATTTGTCCTTTTTCAGTTTCTTTGCCGTAGTTTTAAATTTTCCATTTAATTTGTCCCAGTTTCAAGGCTGATCCCCCAATCCCAGGTGCTGGCCCAGCCCTGCCAGCCCATGCAGTGCCAGCTGTGCCCCATGGGCACCTTGTCCCCAGCCCAGAGCACCCAGTGCCACCTGCAGGGGACACCTGCAGGGCTGGGCACTGCAAAGCTCCCTGGGCAGCCCCTGCCAAGGCCTGAGCTCCCTTTCCATGGGCAAATTGCTGCTGCTGTCCAAGCTGAGCCTGCCCTGGCCCAGCCTGAGGCCGTTCCCTCTGCTCCTGTCCCTGTTCCTGGGAGCAGAGCCCGACCCCCCCGGCTGTGCCCTCCTGGCAGGGACTTGTGCAGAGCCACAAGGGCCCCTGAGCCTCCTTTGCTCCAGCCCCAGCCCCTTATGCTGGAAGTCAAATATTACACAGAATTTGTACTTTCCTGTTTTATTCAGTTATTGAAATTGTCAGATAGCAAGGAACTCTCTCTCTGGGTTTTTCTTTATAAATTTACCCCAATAACTTCTTGTTTGAGCTATTGGACACCAAAGCAGAATTAATAAGAAGTACTCAATTTCCTCCCAAGAAAAGATTTTGTCACATTCTGCATTAACATGGGGCTATTTTCTTTGGAGGAATGCACATTTTAAATATTTTTTTAAAATTCAACTCTGAAATGCAACAAGATTCTCAATGATTATACAAGTAAAAGTCTCACCAGTACCCTTCAATATGATAAGGCTTAAAAGTTGCTACATTCCAATAATATTTTATGGTGATCTGCCTGTTTGAAATGATTTCTCTGTATGGGAGCACTGGTGGTTCAGAGTCCTCAATTCAATGGTGTGTATCTGCCTGCTCTTAAAATTGAAATATGCACAGCAGCCAGCCAGACTTCACACATTTAATGCTCCATTTGTAGGCTCAGTTTGTGACATTACTGATCATATTCCATACATTTTCTATAAATTACTATCTCCAGGGTTTTTAAATTGTTGTCCCACTTTTTGGGGTGGCAGGAGCAGGACTGCAGCGGGGTTGTCCCAGCACTGGAGCTGCCTCAGCACCCAGATTTATTTATAAACCTCTCAACTGCAGGCACAACTTTCCTCATAATTGATAGTTTCTAATAGAGACTTTTAATTTTTTTCTGTTGTTTTAATAGGAGGTGGAGTGGGGGTTGCAATTTGTTGGGCCCAGTCAGCTCCCAGACCAAGAGTTGGATATTTTGGGACAGCAAACACCAGAATGGAGGTGAGGGGATCAAACTGGAGCGGTCCTGGGCCTGAGCAAACAGTTGTGCCAGAGGAAAAAAAAAGGATATTTGTGCCCTGAGGGACCATAAATCCCTGTGGAGGAAGGGAAATCTTGGGATGTGTTCCAGCCTTTGTGGTTGTCCACATCTCAATTTGTCCCATGGGCTCTGAGAGGCTCTGGATGTCCAAGAGTAAAATTTTGGGACAGTGGAGAGCCAGAGGAGTTGTGCAGCCACAGCATGGCCTGAAATGTCCCATTCCATGGCCATGGCCAAGCCCAGAGACCTGAGCTGTTGGAATGCCAGGACTTGGATTTTGTTTCCCAAAGAATCCAATAGTGAAGCTCCTCAGCCCTTCCTCAGGTTTTCTGAGGGGAGGGAATGAGGAAATTCTGCTCCCAAATCCTTCCCAAATTTCTGCTCTGGGTTTCTTGTTTGTGGATTTTGGGGAGGGACAGCCTTGGGAAAGGGATTCAAATAACAACTGGCAGCTCTGGCTTGGGAAGGTTTGCTCAGCCAACAAATGGGGAGAGCTTGGGGATGTATCCATCCCTCCCTTTTCCTGATCTTTTCTCTCCCATGGAGGAATGTGGAACCCTGGAGGCTTCTCCAACAGACTGAGGGCACTGCAGCATCAAAGAATTCACTGCCCTGATCCCAGGAAGTCTGAGCACACAAGGATTTTCTCCCTGAATCCAGAGTGCACCAAAATCCCTTTGCTGGGAGTGTGAGCAGAAAGAATTCCAGGATCTTGTGTTTCAGTGTCCCTCTGGAAATCCTCTCCAGTCTGGGAGCTGCAGGAGGAGCTGGGAATCAGCAGCCAGGGGTGGAAATCATCCAGGAAAGGACTGGGATGGCAAAAATCAGCCTGGGATGGCAAAAATCAACCTGGCTCATGGAGATGGGGTCTGATCTCTGAAAAATGCTGGGAAGGAAAGGAAGGAAAGGAAGGAAAGGAAGGAAAGGAAGGAAAGGAAGGAAAGGAAGGAAAGGAAGGAAAGGAAGGAAAGGAAGGAAAGGAAGGAAAGGAAGGAAAGGAAGGAAAGGAAGGAAAGGAAGGAAAGGAAGGAAAGGAAGGAAAGGAAGGAAAGGAAGGAAAGGAAGGAAAGGAAGGAAAGGAAGGAAGGAAGGAAGGAAGGAAGGAAGGAAGGAAGGAAGGAAGGAAGGAAGGAAGGAAGGAAGGAAGGAAGGAAGGAAGGAAGGAAGGAAGGAAGGAAGGAAGGAAGGAAGGAAGGAAGGAAGGAAGGAAGGAGAAAAAAGAAAAGAAAAGAAAAGAAAAGAAAAGAAAAGAAAAGAAAAGAAAAGAAAAGAAAAGAAAAGAAAAGAAAAGAAAAGAAAAGAAAAGAAAAGAAAAGAAAAGAAAAGAAAAGAAAAAGCTGGGACTTTGGGATATAAACCAGGGCTGTTGGAGTTAGGAATTTCTCTTAGGATGTGCCCAGGTTATTTCTGCCCAAAGAGTCACCCAGGATGGATCCAGCACTGCCAGGATCTCCACTCTCCATGGAATCACAAACTGGTTTGGTTTGGGAGGGACTTTAGGGATCATCCTCCCACTGCCATCCCACTCCCATCCCTGCCACCTCCCACTGTCCCAGGTGCTCCCAGCCCCAGTGTCCAACCTGGCCTTGGGCACTGCCAGGGACCCAGGGGCTCCCTCAGGATAAAGAATTCCCCATTCCCAAGATCCCATCTGAATCTCCTCCCTGTCAGTTTGAATCCATCCCACTTTCCAGGCTCCTCTCAGCTTCTGGAAAGCTGCAATTTTAAGCAAAACCCCCCTCAGCTATTTTCAACTTACAGCCTGGAAGCACAAGCCTAAAACTCATCAGCATTGTTTAAAATATGAGAGGCTTTAATGTGAGATTTTATGATTCACTCCTCTCCAGCTTGGGTGCTGGCAGGATTTTCCTGGAACATCCCACTGAGGAGCTCTTGGAAAAACAAAACTCCAACAAAGGAGATGCTTGATAAGGAGGCAGCAGTGCTGGAAGAGGGGGAGCTTGGCTCTGCCAGATCCCACTCCTGCAGAATTCCAGGTTGGAGGATGTTTTCCTGGGAGGGCTTCAATCCCTGCTGGGGCTGGGCTGTGCTGGGGCTGCCAGGCTGGGTGTGTGTGGAGGGCGCTGCTGGCTCAGGGCAATGCTGAGGGGAGTTTTGTGGGATGGTGAGATTCCACTGGGTCTGTACGAGGCCCTGGCTGAGCTCTGAAGGAACAGAGCAGTTCTGGATGCTCAGGGGAGCTGTGGCTGCTCCCTGCAAGTGTCCAAGGTCAGGCTGGATGGGGCTTGGAGCAGCCTGGGGCAGTGGAAGGTGTCAGGGATGGGGTGGGATGATTTAAATTCCCTCCCTACCCAAACCATTCCGTAATTCCGTGTATCCTGACACTTTATGCCAGGAGGAATCCCTCAGCCACCTCAGCGGGGTTTCAGAGTTGGGAATTCTGCTGGTGAATGTCACTGTGATGTTTTCTGAAAAAATCCCTTCGCCAGGATTTCTTCTCCTGGGAAGCTGAGAAGCTTCAGAGAAAAATAATAAAATAATAATAATTATCTGGTTGCTCCTCCTTGGGTTTTGCTGCTTTGGAATGTGGTAGGTGATTCTTTCATTGGTTCCACGTGAATTGTGTTTTCTTAATGACTAATCTCAGCCAGCTGTGTTGGACTCTCTGAGGAGTCACAGGCTTTTATTATTCATTATTGTTAAGCCTTCTAATGTATCCTTTTTCTTTAGTATAGTTTTAGTATGTAATATAATGTAATATAATATAATATAATGTAATGTAATATAATGTAATGTAATGTATTGTAATGTAATGTAATATAATATAATATAATATAATACAATTACATATTATAATATACTACAATATACTACAATATACTATAATATACTATAATATAATATAATATAATATAATATAATATAATATAATATAATATAATATAATATAATATAATATAATATAATATAATATAATATAATATAATATAATATAATATAATATATCAGCCTTCTGAGAACTTGGAGTCAAATTCTCATCTCTCACCTCATCCTGGGGACCTCACTACACCACAGGTGAAGACACATGAAGCTTCTCTTGATGGGGACATCCAGCATTCCCTGGGGAATGCCCAACTCCTGCAGGGCTCTCCAGAGCTGCTGCCTGTGCTGATGAGCTGAGCTCAGCTCAGTCTGGTGCTGGGGGCAGATGTGGAAGTCACAGGTAGGGAGGAGAAGGTTCTCAGCTGGGTTTTCCCTCCCCAGTTCCCCTTGGAAGCAGCAGAGGAGGCTCAGGGTCCTTGGAGCCTGGTGGTGCCTTGTGCAGGCTGAGCCAGAGCAGAGGCTGGGCAGAGCTACAGAATAAAGCAGGGATTGATTCAAAGCATCTCCTCCATGGATGCACCTTGGGCAGCACCAGAGCCCAGCCAGGGCTGCACCCAAGATGAACCAAAATGGCCCCAAAATGCACGGCCGGGCACGGGGTCTCTCCCTGGGATCAGTTCTGCTCCATTTGCATCTTGCAGTTCATTGTCCCATTCCAGCTTTAGCCCCTGCAGTCCCACCCTGCTTGTTTTTCTCTCTCCAGCCCACGGGGTTTGTGCTCTGGGGCTGAGATTTGGATCATTTGTCCTTGGTGCCCAGCTGGAGCAGGAATTGTTTTGTCTCCCTGCTCTGTGCACAGAGCTCACCATCCCAGAATGTGAACCCAGCCCCACACACTGAAGCAGCACAGATTGTGAAAAATAGAAAAGCTCCAACCTGAGGCATCATGGCTGTTCCCTGTTTTTGGGGGACAAGCAGGGTGACAATGTCACAGGGTGTGTTCCAGCTGTGGGCACTGCCAGAGACAGGAGGGAGCCAGGAGCAGGAGGTTCATTATCCTAAAGATGCACAGGCAGCATTCCCACTCTTCTGCTCAGGAAATGCCAGGAATGAAATATTCCCATTCCTTAAATATTAAGGGTGAGGGGATTTCAGGAGTGCTCCTGGCATGGGCATGAAGGATCCTCCAAGCTGCTCACTCTGAGGGGAGGATATTCCCAGCTGTCCCAGCCACTGGAAAGAGCAGAGAGTTTGCTTTGATAATCCCTGGAATCCCCTATAAATATTTCCCTGTCCTCTACTGAGAAAAAACAACTCCAGAAGAGCTGCACCCCGCACAAAGGGGAAGAGAAACAAACCCAAAAGTGACCTGGGGCATCTGGTGCTGCTCAGATCAGTTTGGGATTGCTGCCAGGGGAAGCAGGATGATCATCGGGAAGGCAAAGTCGCAGGATCTTGGGCTGGAAAAGGAGTTTTCCAAGAAGTTTTCCAAGAAAGTCCAGAGCCAAAGGCTTTGTTGGCTGTGCAGGCCATGGGCAGGGCTGGGTGTGCTGGGTCATGCTCAGCTCCTCATCCCTGGCAGTGCCCAAGGCCAGGCTGGACACTGGGGCTGGAGCAGCCTGGGACAGTGGGAGGTGTCCCTGCCATGGCAGGGGTGGCACTGGGTGAGTTTGAGGTTCCTCCCAGCCCAAACCATTCCATGATTCCATGGCTTTCCCTTCTTTTTTGTGTGCTATCATCTGTCTTCATCCCAAGTTTTCCTTTTTCCAGTTCTCTCCCCGTCCCCTGGGGGTGTCCCTGGGCCTGGCTGGGCTTTGGCTGACAGCTTCAACCACCAGGTGCCTTTTGGTGCTCCAAGGGTTGAGATCCCAGAATCCCTGGATGATCAGGTTTGGAAAGACCCTCTGGAGATCCCCCAGTCCAACCCCTTGCACCTGACACAGGGACACATCCAGGTGGGTTTGGGATGGCTCCAGAGAGGGAGAATCCATCACCTCCCTGGGCAGCTCTTCCAGGGCTCCATGGAAAGAGGTTCCTCCTCTGTTTGGGGTTGGAATTTGTTGTGTTTTAGTTTCATGGCCACTGCTCCTTGTCCTGTCACTGGCACCACTGAAAACACAACAAAATTCTAGCTGGAATGTGTTAAAGCAGATTTATTAAGAGCATTTTTTACATCCGTTTCACAGTCTCTGGTCACAATGGTGATTTATTTGCTCTCAGATCTGTGGTGTTTATTGGTTGTTGTTTATTTGGTTTATTTGCTCTCAGAGCTGTGGTGTTCCAGACCTGCTCCAGGTGCAGGTGACACCTCCCTGGCTGTGGTTGTCCCCAGTTTGTCCCCTCTGAGGGCTGGGTGCAGGTTCTCCCTTCTCTGGGCTGTGGAACATGGGTTTGTGAGCTGAGGAAATTCCTGGTGGTGGGAATAACCCAGAGCTCTGCCCTGATCTCTGGGTGCTGGGAGCCACCATGTGGGATTACAGAATCCCAGAATCCTAGATTGGTTTGGGTTGGGAGGGATTTTAGGGATCATCTCATCCCTGACACCTCCCACTGTCCCAGGTGCTCCCAGCCCCAGTGCCCAGCCTGGCCTTGGGCACTGCCAGGGATGCAGGGGCAGCCCCAGCTGCTCTGGGCACCCTGTGCCAGGGCCTGCCCACCCTGCCAGGGAACAATTCCTCATTGCCAAGATCCCATCCAGCCCTGCCCTCTGGCACTGGCAGCCATTCCCTGGGTGCTGTCCCTGCAGGCCTTGTCCCCAGTCCCTCTGCAGCTCTCCTGGAGCCCTTTAGGTGCTGATTTCCCTGATCTCCCTGTGCTGGGAGGCTGAATCACGGCTGAGAATTCCAGCATTTCTCCCTGTGTAGGATTTTCTGCTCCTCAGCCTCTGCTGACTCTGAGTAATCAGTGACTGGGAGAGGGTTGTATATCCCAGCATCCCAATCCCACTGCCCAGGACATTCCTGCCAACCTCAGGGAGCTCTAAAAACAGCTGTGGTCCAAAACCCCTCCCTAATTGCACAGTGAGGAGCATGAGCCCCCTCCCAGGGTTATTCTGGTGGGAATTGCACAGTCCCTAATGCTGGCATTTGGGGAAGGACAATAGTGGTGTCCCTCATGTGAGAATCCACAGAAATGTGCTGGGTTCCTTCAGGGAGAGCTGTGGCCAAACCACAGAGCCCAGCTGGAGTCCCGTGGCAGGGGGGGGTGACCAGAAATATTTTCTGAGGGATTTTTGGGAGGATGAAACCCAGTCCAGGGGTTCACCAAAGTGCCTCTCTCCTGCAGACACGTGCAGTGCCTTGTCTTCACAGAATCCCAAATCCCTGGTGCTGGCCCAGCCCTGCCAGCCCATGCAGTGCCAGCTGTGCCCCATGGGCACCTTGTCCCCAGCCCAGAGCACTCAGTGCCACCTGCAGGGGACACCTGCAGGGCTGGGCACTGCAAAGCTCCCTGGGCAGCCCCTGCCAAGGCCTGAGCTCCCTTTCCATGGGCAAATTGCTGCTGCTGTCCAAGCTGAGCCTGCCCTGGCCCAGCCTGAGGCCGTTCCCTCTGCTCCTGTCCCTGTT